>NW_019214791.1:0-56523 GCF_002532875.2 Varroa jacobsoni
ATATATAAGCAATGAATAGGTGTCAGGAGGTGCCTTTTGCAATTGCACATGTTCCATGCCCTTAGTCTCGTAAAAACGATACTTCGACTTTAAGAATGCTCCTGCTGCTGACCTGTTGTTCGAAAATACTTTCATATTGCCGGATGAATAATTTATTACCACGTCTCGCTCTCTCTCCTATTGCAGTTTACTGCTGGAACAGTAATTTCACTATCTTTCCTAATAAAGCATCGCTAAAACCGGTAAACGCGCAAAACAGTAGCGGTTGTTTTTCTAATTGGAGAGCCGTGCAGCAGTCTTCATTAGGGTGTCCTAAATGATGGCCTGTTTTGTGGTCCTTGGAGAAGACGAAGGCATTACAAATACACTATTAGGTGCAGGATCAGGTTCGCCAAGAGCGGGATGCCGGTAGTGGAACTTGTAGACCTTCAAGGGAACCTGTCGCTCTGATGTTTCTGTTTGCCAGCCACCGTAACTTCCTATCCACTTGTGGAATGGCCAGATCGGGCTTAAATGCAATCAAAATTTTCCAGTAGTTAGAAGCGTACCCGCCTGAGCGTACATGCAGGAACGGCTAAACAGAAATTAAGTACGCGCAACATACTGAAATTCGGTGGTGACAAAAAACGGCCGAATGTGGTTTATGCCGTTTGTATTAGAATCATGCAGTTGATGAAAGCGAACAAGACCCAGTGCGTATATCAATGACCTTCGTATGCAGGTCATAAATTCGTATTTCGGTATGGCGCCAGAAGCCGAGTTGATTTTTTCGATTCTCCTGAAAGCTGGTTTATTAAGACCACAACAGCGGGCTAATAATAACCGTGAATAATTGTACGGCAAAGATATCTCTCTTATTGTAATGCGTAGGTTCACGCAGATAAATGATCTGGTTAATTATTTGTTTATAAGGGCACCAAAACGTTATTAATAATCAATGACATGCTTAACTACTAAATGAGGCTCAATCATACTGTTAAACTTAAAGCGAACATATTACTTACGGTAAACTTCGGAGATCGATCTGGAATGTTTGTTATACGAACACCTATATATGATTCTAACTTTTGTTCTTAGCCGATCTAATGCAGCACCGCTATGTCCAAACAATTTGACGATATTTCTTTTGCTATATGGCCATTTAATGCAGTACCCAAAGCAAACGACCTTGCCTGTGGACAATAAGATGAGCTTGACATCTTTTTCACGACTTCCTTTGGTTAACTCGATATCGGAGCTATAAAGCGACGCAAAGGCTAAGTGAAGAAGTATCGAAGGCGTTTATGTGTGCTGACCCACGCCGACTCACTCACCAACTTCGTTTTTTGTCAGACTGTTGTACATACTTGGTAGAATATTAGCTACTCGGTTTGCGCCATTAACCACAGTTAGTCTTCTTAATAAGTCTTTCTCTGGTCGGAGTGTTTCCACATAAGAAATCGCTGACTCGATTCTTGTTCAAGACAACGATGATTTTCGTCACACAAAATATAATAATTTAGCATTTTCAGCTGCTATAACACGTAGTTAGTCCACGTTCGATGCTTCAAGCACACATAGAATGTGTAATGAGCTGAAACTAAGCAACGACCGAAGTCTCCACCACTTCGGAGTGGTGCATCAGGCCCGGAAATATCCGTTTATGGCTCAGATGTTGAAGGTCGCACTAGACTGGAGAGTTTTTATCTGTATGTGAATCGACATAGTTAACAATTCACACCGTATGTGTTCAAATCATTATGCAAAAAGCTATACCCGTCATGCTTCCCGTTAGGCACCTTGCCCCATTTCAGAATGGTTGGTGCCGTTTGGACGCTTTAGCTTTAGCTCGATGTTTTTCTACGACTGCTTTCCCGTGCTCAAGCGTGATGTGTCCGCTAGAACTGCTCGCGATTTAGCATCAAAGAGGCAACCCACGAATGAAACCATACGAACACCAATGCATGTTCAGGCTCGGTCGATTGCTGCTTCCCGGACACGATGAGAACAGACTGGAACCTTCAAATTGGATGTTGAATTACTGGTTACCAGTGTTTACCAGGTCAGCTCGGTCTCGGATGCCTAACGCGAACAAAACCAGTGTGCTTGTTCACTCCAATATCCTTTACATCACAGTAGAATCATGCCAAATCAAAGGCCAGATCAAGAATCATTGTGCCTAGGGAAAAAAGCAGCGAACACGGAAGCGTGGCACTACACAAGGTCGAAGTTGTCAGATGTCGACAAAAAGTTTTTTGAAGCAAGTTGTTCTCGTTACTACCTAGCAAATGAAAATGAAAAAGTAAATAGGTAAGCATGATTCCTCTTGTGTGGGTAATCAATAATAAAGCGATGTTTTTAAAAAACCTTGAGTGAAAAACGCAAATGTAATGACTGCAAAATACCAAGAATGAAATAGACACGAACGCTAGTAGCACGCAAATCACCTACTCTACGTAATTAGTTTACGTCCTGATAACTTTCAGCAAAGAGATTTAATTCCATGTGGTTGGGCTGAGCATAAATGAAAGCTTAGTTATTCTCTGTGAGCGCCACGACTGTAGTAAACGAAATGAAGATGTTCCTCATAATGATGCCCTGTCGTTTAGCTGGTAATTGGCCATGGACTCTATGAACGATTACAATAACAATACGATACAACTGTACGTTTAGGGAGTCCATTTTGTGATTCTTAGGTAGCACGGCGCAATGTTCGGAGCAACCTATACGTCATACGGAAGCTGTGTTTAGTAGTCAAGCTGGTGTTCTGTGATCAATAACAGATCTTAGTTCCTCTCTCATGAAGCTTATTTAGGGTAGGTGGTCTCAGCGGAAATAACTCAAAACCGTCAACTGTGATCGAGAGCAAGCGTAGTATGTACATCGTGGACGAACAAAAACTGCCACTGTATCTCGAGTATAAACAGACTTTTAGGCAGCGTTTCGGTGGAGACTTGATGGCGCGCGTACTTAAGAAGACTTTGAAAAATCTTCGTTTGTCATGATTTACTTAGATTTAGTGCGACACCTGTCTAAGGCCCACACAGAATGTATGATACATTAGTTACAAACTCAGCACAACTTTAAAAAATCTTCAAAAAACGTGAATTAATATGCAACATTGAGTATTGTATTGTATTGTACAGATAGTGCAAGAAAAGGAACTCCTGCTGTTCCTAGTGATATTTTTGATTTATCGAGATCTTAGGCAGATAAGTGACCCGTTTATCGTTTGACAATGGATTATTTTGAATATGATGAGCCAAAATGTCATTGACAATTAGGAACAACGCTGATAATTCCGCTTTTCTTTACAACCCGACATTCGTGTGGTTGCGCATTCATGAGGAAGCCGTTGAGTTGAATAATACATTAGCGCTTCGATGTAACCTCATTTACTTCTTGGAAGACAATGCATAGCTGGTTAATGAGGGATAAATGAGTTAATTAATTAAAATTTGATCTCGAAGCCGGTTCCTTCAGAATATTTATTTAATTACAAATCAAACTCATGCTGAGCTTAGGTATATTCATAATGACATTATGTAACGTATTTCATTGGAAACAGTTTTCATGTCCTCATATGACATTAAAAAAAAACAGAGTCGCTGAAAAAGAAAGAAGTTCAGATAAAGATTGTGCAGTATATGGTTTCTCCTAACGCCGAGTCGTGCCTTTGCGCGTGTTACATGTATATGCTGTTTGTTTATAGATAGTTATAGAGAATTATCCAAACTGCGGAAAGGGAAGAATATGTTTACGAGCCGTCCGCCATTCCAAAAACTGTTCCGTATGTTGCCATCTTGAACTTTTTCAACATAACACATTACGACAGCTATTCACCATAATGTATTAATGACTTGCTTAAATGTAGTGCTTTTGACCTGGTTTGCAAACTTCTATATATATTTTGTAAAACTATACATTACTGTCGACAACGTGACACGATCGGCTTATCCTAAGTCTGTCCACAAGGATGTCTTACACTTTACAGGCGCCTGAATTGTTACGACAAATAGGACCATAAGGCCATACCCAAGGCGGCGATTATACCAGCATTGATAGTAGAAAGCACGGCAGTCATACATAAGAGTAAAAATCAGGGAAAGCAAAGATCATCATCCTCACTATAAGATGCAGATTGCCTTAATGAAAACATTACTCATGACGAATGATATGGATACGAAACGTGTACAAACAACATCCTCCGCAATATCCTGATTATCTGGCGTCTATCTAAGTGACTGTACAGATTATTCTGTAGATTTTACAAAAATAACAGAAGACAGACAACCATCGTTTCTATAGCACTGAAATTTTCCTATTCCAAACCCGCCCAATTTAAATCCAGTTTTTCCTAGTGTAATTAAATATTCATCAGTAAATAAACTCGATGCTCATTCTGCTTGACACTTCGCCTAAATTGAATTGGCTGAAGGTTCGCATAATGCGAGAACTTGTGTTCCAGCTTTAAACCGCAATTTTTATATATATAGAAATTATTCTATTACTTATAATGCTTTCCTACCGTTATAGACATGGTCACTGCGCCATTACTATGGCGTGTGCGTTAAGCTAATATTTTCATTATATACTGCCTACAAGACGTCTCCATTTGGTGCGCGTGTTGATCAAAGTGAAGGGGACTTTTAAAGGTGAGGATGTGCGAAATGTGAGTCGTCGCAGACAAGGATAAGCGAATCGCGTATGATAAAATAACAAGAAACAATGTCAATTTCTGTTTTGTTCGGGTACATAAGTTTTTGTCAGCATCACACGTTCATGCTTGTGCTACGAGTCTCTCCAGTGAGCAGTTTTATATAGCATTCAGCTTTCGAGTGTAGGCGCACGACTTGTACAAGTTCGGAAGATGCGTCAGTGCTAACATTGGCATCTGGCCCACCCAAGACACACTTGGCATTTTCACAAGTTATGTAAATGTTGCCCGAACTATTAAAACTGGCATACAGTGTTTTTCTTACCTGGCAGCCCCCTTCTTATACAAATTTCATTGAAAAACTCATCATTTTTGGGTTGGCAAGCTACAGCTCGTTTCTATGTAGTCTGTTAGCAGCAGACAAAAAAACGATTTGAAAAAACTTGCATTTCTTTTCCTTCTCATCCTATTCACGATGGTTGCCTGACAGTTTTAGGGCGCTCTCTCAGTTTATCTTCTCTCTGACAGATAGGCTAAGCATGCCACAATTCATGTCAAGGCTTAAAGCAAATCGAGTTTGACAACGAGTTCTCGAACTTCGTCTTGAATCCACTAGGTGAGAGAGTCTCAGATAAATGAAAATTTGTTTGGCAGCCGAAGTCGGCTATTAGCAATAAACTAGGTAAGCAAAAAAAAAAAAAGAAAAAAAACAGTAAAAAAGGCGGACCTATTTCGATAAAGTCACTATAGACTAGCGCGTGGTAAAATACGTATTTCGAGTTCTATGTACGGTACGAGTGCTCTTAGGCATTGCCTCAAACGGCTATAGCCAGGTTTCGTTAAGTTTAATGGGCACGAGGACAAGGTTAGGGTGTTGTTCCAATCCAGCTTACAATATCCACGGTTGATTGCACCGTAAACAAAACGCCAATTACCTCTAGGTCTAATGAAATATGGTTGTTGTTTGGTCGTAACAATCATAACTACCTAAGGCAACGTTAAAGTAATGGCGATAAACTCGACATAATAGCTAGATACCTTGGGATTCAACGATAATAATGTATAAATATACGAACAGGAAGAATAAACGAACGTTCAGTAATACTATGCCTAAAAGTAGGGCATTGATTGAGATATAAATCGGTTTTGAACTCCGATACAATACGTAGCAACCAACTGATTAATGCATAAAACAATACCTTAGGGGTTATTATTATATTAACTATTACCTGCTTAACATGACACACAGAATGTTAAGCAGTTTAGGCAGGGCTGCAATAGCTCGGCCTTTTTTCAGAATGAAGGTCCTTAACAAAGTATGATTTGAACTAAACTAGGCTCATTGTCTTGGAGTATGCCAGCAGTTGGCAATTAACGAAACACATAATGATTTCAAGTTTCTAACAGTCTTCCCTATTACACTGATTATAGTAATGTGTCAGCATCCTTAACTTATCGACTTGTCCTCTACAGTGTCGATTCTGTGATCTGTACCAACGGCTATCGATGTCCTTTGAACTGGCGCCGACAAACGAGAAATGCTATTAGATTTGGCTTATCGGGCCCTGTAAAAGTGCAGCTCTGGCATGTGATGGCGTGCAGCGGTTCTGTCGGCAGCTGACCTCTCGTTTCGTTTTGATACGTTTATCCATTGATAGTGACAGGCAATAAAATGTCTGGTTTTTGATTTTCCAATTGTTTCCCTGATACGCTTTGCTCCAGCTAGAAATGCAGCTGCTTGAGCAACAAGCCGCTAGATAAAATGAACGCAATGCGATTATGTGAGAATGTGGCACACTATTTATGTTATTAAACGGCGCCCATAGAATAATTTTTGATTAAGTAAAAATAACCATCGATACGGTTTCGACTCAGTAGATACGGGTATAGGTCATAGCAAACAACCTAGCGGTCATCGTTGTATCTAACAATAATCACCTGTTTCACTTGTGTAATACTTTGTTCCTCGGACGCGCACCCCTCGAAAACACCTAGCCACATAGCTTAAACAGCAATAAATGTTCAACTCTAAAAGCCGAACCCGAAATAAACGCAGATAACATTGTATAAGAGATTTCTAGAAGTGGTTAAATTCACATCTGTATAATGTCATTGACAAAACGGTTATTATGGATAGAGTAGACCTCTTTAGAAAGTAACGACGAGTAACGCCTTGAAGAAATATCCCGTCAGTACCAAATGGGAGCGTACTATACGAAGTTGTTATTCGACAATAGCAGAATATACGTGAGAGTAAATCGAACATAAAGAATAGAGCTGTATTCGTTTATGTTTGTGTACTATGTTGAATTTTTCTCTGCATACGTTTCATCTACTGCAACCTGTTTCTAGCATAAATCTATATGCAAGGCCTGTTTTGCCTAGATTCAACCGTATAGAGCAACAAGCGTATGCTGCTATTTGACGCCGTCTTATTCCTCACGTTGAAATTATTAGAAACGCTTTCAAAGAAATTATCAGAACGAACTGAATATTATTAATACAAGGAAAAGCCTCGGATCGGAATTACAAAACAAACGTTTCAGGGACACAGAAATGGGATTTTATAGAAATACTAGCTGCGGGAAGAATCTTTCTCTTGTTACAGACAAACCCACTAAACTACTTGCCATGCATCCGATTTACCAAACTACATCACAGAATGTCACTTTTCATCTGATATATTAGTCGACAATGTTAATGCGTCGTTTGACCCCAGGGCAAATTCATTCATCGGGCGGCAAAGTTTAGCAAGCGGTTTCCAAAGTTTTTTACACCTGACCGCGAGCCGATGCAGTTCGTCGGAATGAAACCTTGAGCGTTTGCAAAGCACCATCCGCCAACACGATCTTTCAGGAACACCCTAACAAAGGCCACTTGAATAGAGTCTTGCAGTTAAGATCGACTGTGCAGATCGTCGCTGTCCTTGTGATTATCGAATGGAATCCTTCAATAAGATATATTGAGAAAACATTGCTCTGTTATCTTTCTTGTTATGTGCGGCCACCTGGTCGCAACTCTTTAGAAGTGCTGCCCCGTCGGTTTAGTAAGCGCACAGGTAAAAAAAATTGGCGAAGGACCTGTCAAATCCCGATAGGTTAATTACACAGTAATAACTCTAGTGTTGGGTACAGAAACACTATCTTATGCATATATAACAATCAATGATGTGTGCAACCGATGTCATCTTTAGTAGACAATTTTGCTTTGCTTACGTCGGATACTTGAAATTTATTGCCACCTCCTACGCAATGATAGGAAGAACGGGTCACTATCGATCGCAATAGAAGAAGATTCCATACCTATTACTTATCTTCGCCTGCCTATAGCTATTAATGACTCGTTCAAGACACCTTATCAGCCCTAATGACTGCTTGGCAGGTTTCATGGATCTGTGTCTTTTGCCATTCAGTAATCGCATCAGACCTTGTCTGGACAACTAGACGATAGGCTCATATAGGGCGCTCAATAGAAAATAAGTTCCCTTTTGTTTTACTAATTGTGTCTAATTGTATCTATGGCGATAGTTATAGTATATCAGCGTCCACCAAGTGTCGTGATCCCTAGAAAAAATGTAACGGTCCACAGGGTTTTTTTACAACCATTTTTGTATCGATAGACTATTCCAAAACTCGCTGTCTATAATATTATAACCAGAAATCACTAATTACCATAACGTTAATTTGTACTTCCTACATAAACTGTTCGTAAAATGCAAGCAGGGTTTGCAATCTTAGAGAAATTTTAACATCCAAGCTAGCGGAACATGCTTGGTGGACCTTCATTTCATTATGGGATAACCGTTCCCTTGTATAAAAAACGTATCCATTTTGCAATCATTTTACACGTCTAAAGGCATATATCGATGTCTAGTTAGTATCACAGAACTTCAATTCGTTTGCTTTCATGAAACATGATTACAGAAAAGCTGACGGCTGGAGCCTATCTTTCGCAGACCTTTCTCTTTCTATTTGTTTCAGCGATGAAGGTTATAACGTCCTTGCTTTATTTGTCCTGGACAGTACCGAAAACAGAACATGTTCGAAATACGCCGAAATTACAATCGTAGCAGTTCACACGGTCACAACTAATTAAGCTTCAGGCATAGCCATATGATGCAAAATATAATAGGTGATTGACGGGAATTTTGCTTTGAAGCAATTGCAAACTTTAATTCTTATTCATTTTGAAAGTTTATATTAATCCACGATAGAATTAATTACCCTTTCCTATAAGGTATGATTTTACTACGTACCTTTAGCAGACCATTCTCAGTGACAAATGCTCCAAGTTTTTCAGCCTGTATATACTGTAAATACTATTTTGTTGCAGTGCAGCGTTATGTTTGCGCTTATTCTACTTTTTTTTGTTTAAAAAGAGGTTTTCGTTTGAATAGTAAATTAGATCAGATTGTAAAATAAATGAAATAGAAGACTTTCATACATAAAAGGAACGTCTAGTACAACTCATTTGTCTTTGAGCCTTCCAAATGCAAGAAATCCAATTATTTTTTCCGCTTAAAAATTGAACTTGTCTTTTTTCACTCCGAACGGATTCGTTGTAAAGCTGCTCGGTATTTAGGTGTTAAATTCTTTTAACATTATCTATAAAGATGTTTTCCAACCATGCCCAAATAGGCATTTACAGAAGTTATAGGTCTCGGAGCTCCTCCTGGGTAACAGAAGTATTTCGTTTTACAACTCGCTATATAATAATATCGGTGATATTTACGTATTCGTCAACGACTACATAGTTAATATTTTTCAAGTAAAGAATACTTTTGGTTTAACGTTTACTGGAGTCTATTACGTTGTCTTCAGATGTAGATTCTTTGGTCTATTCTCAATATCGACATTATTTGTTTAGCTCACAAAGACTATGTCAACAGACAGCAGGAACAAGCTTAAAAAAAGTTAATGTACTTACTTACTACTTAATGGCCCTTTCTGTAATTGGCTTATAAGCACAACTGTGCAAAAGCCCTACAACATACAACCATAGAACAATTAAATTCATTGGCATCTTTCGTAGAGACTCTATAAAAATACGGTAACGACCATAACATATGTGTGAATGATGCTACATTAAAGCTATCTTACCTAAGCGTTTAATATGTAAATATCAGCTGAGTTGTTACTGAAATAGAACTAACAGCCTTTACGTATAATAAATTTGCAATCAACGATTTTCTATGAAAGCAACCACATATTGTATTAAGCTTTCCATATTAGACTTCCACTGTAGACTTTTACAAGCCTTTTGTCGTTGGTCGGAACAGTTTAAATAGCAGATAGGATTTGCCCTATATAATATCCATCCTTATAACCCGCCATATTACCGTTCTGTAGAGAAAACACCTAAGTAAACATCGGCTAATGTTAATGCGATATGTTCGGATAAAGAAAATAATGAAAGAAAGAGCATAGTTCCTATATTTGGTTTGGATTCTTATGCTGCACCTTTTCAGTAATGTCCAGAACCGCGGCGAATCGAGAAAAGCTATTGTAAGGTAAAGAGCGACCGAAATCATATAGCTTTGCTGCGTAAAACACCTTTATGGCCGCACCGTTACCTTCGGTTGTTTGGCCAGGAAGAAACTGGCTGAACTAAATTGCCCTACAAGAAGAGACGGTTTCGACTTTTTTCGCTTTCGAAAATAACTATTGAAACGAAAGCTTCACCAAGATAAATACGAGGTAAATCATGTGATCCATGTTTTGGCTAAGGACAGAATCGTTTGGGAACTCGCCCACCGAGAATCGAAATGCAGTTACGTAATTTCGTGGCCACCATTACTCATAAGCAGAAGACTGTCTTATTTATTGTTATTGTAGATCAGGTTAAGCATGGAGGTTCATGGAGAACAACAGTTTTTCCGTAATAATACAAGTTGTACTCTACAAGGGTCCTCTTCTATCAGGCGCGTACGGCAGTTCAATCCAATAAGCGGTCGCAATGATATTTCATACTAGCTATTAGGTAAATTTATTTCAAGTTGAATGAAAGGAACTACATAGAAACTTCTTCAAGTATGAGTTCATGGTTTGTTAGTTTTTGGGTGTTCTGCAATAGATTATATTATATATATATATATATAGATAACATAGATTCTGCAATAATCGCGTAGACACAAAGACACAGGTGCTGTTTCCGTTAAAAATACAGCGAAAATTGTTGTTACAGCGGCAACAGAGCAGTCTCTAGATCCCATGATGCTAAATTAAGTTTGAAAAAACATCTACGTTATTGAAACAGACTTACGTTAACATCGACTTTTAGGACGATATCTTCACACCAGTACTAGCTTCTATCAAAACCCAAAAGGCCATCAACATTTACAGAAGTTTCAAGACAAGTCATTCGTTACAGGGTCGATCTGTTTTGGGCTTCTTATTACCGCTCAAATGCACTCTGTAGACGAGAACTCCCATGGATAAGGTGATGTAGCATATATAATTCCATTCCTTCACTTTGTTTAGACCGTCGCCGTCGGATGTGCTTACATAGATGAAGCCGTTGTGTTATGAGGGGATCCTTGAATTATAAACAAACATCTAAAAACAGCCACTTGGCTGCATATGTGCACGCACATGTAAATTAGCATAGCGCCATACATGCACAAACACTAACACACACATGTATATATATGTATGCACATATATGTATATATATAGGGTGGGGTCGCAATCTTTTGACACCTTGAGAGTCTTCATTTTATATCTGTACAATAGATAGAGATACTGATTTGTGTATATATAAAATATTCGAATAACTTTTTCGAACTTATTGTATATAATATCACAAATTAGTCATGTTTAAAGCGAGGGGAACTTTCAAAGTACCGCTCGTCTACTCGTAATATTCTACAGCACTAAAGTAGCTTTAGCGGTGTCCCACTATATGTGCCAAAATTTATAGAAATTGTAGCCACATTTATGGACATTATAACCGGCAAAGGCATGATTAATATGTTGTTCCTTTACGGATTTTGATTCAATTTTTTTGGCGTAGTTAGTTTTTACGATACAAATTTAGGGTCCTTACTTTATGGCACACAGACGACCGAACTGGGTCCGGTCTCATGTTAAACACCTGTCGTATGTAACAACCTTGCAGCACCCCAAAGCACTCGGACCTATTTCTTTATTTCGTTCAATCATCGGTCGCACCTTTGCTACGCTTTCTTTTCCACTTCCTCTTTGTTAATTGCGCGTAACCAAATGAAGTTTTATGAACCAAAGAAGCTTAATGCTCCAAGCGCCTTCAAGTGTCCAGCGGTGAGTTCGTTCATTCGCATGTGAACTTACCCTAGCGTGACTCTCATAATATGTCTCAAGTAGACGTTATTGTGCCCCTGTCATCGCCATGCACTTGATTATCCTTTAATGTCGAAAACTCACGCGAGATGACCAGACTAGGAAATGCTCAGCAAGCTGGAAACGTTACCCCACAATGGGCACCAAACAGTACATCTCACGCGCTTATCAAGCAGTAGGTTGAAATAATCAGCAATATAACACAGCACTAAATTAAGAAGACGTGATCGAATTCGAAAGTCGCCAGTCGGCCCATCGATAGAAAATCGATTTTCAGTGTAAGCTGATGGTAACATCCATCTTACGTAGTCAACAATAGATCGACACATAGAGAAGCGGTGTTTCTCAGTAGGAACACACAGCAGCACACACCTACCCAGTATCGCCTGTTCGGACACTTATAACTACACTTATAGCTACACTTATAGCTAGGTAACTGACCTCCTCAAGGAAAAAATGTAAATCAAGACAAATGCTTTTCCGTGTTGTATGCCCAATACCTAACCTGTTAGGCATTGCCTCAGATGGTTAGAACAAAGTATGTTTAAGCCCCGATTCAAATCTAGTTTAGCAACGCAGCACGTTATTTACTACGCAATCACAGGAACAGTGCTGTGCAAAACATCGTATTCGACCGCGTTTTTTAACGGAAAAAATTATTAAGGCATGAAGAACAACTCTTTGATTTCATTATCCGATTGTGCTATAAAACCGATGTAAGATGCTGACACGGAAATAATAACATTTTTGTGAAAAAAGTTACATATATGTACGCATATTTCCATAAGCGATTATGTTTATCATAATGGACTGAACAACCTATCCACGTCCTGTAGAGAGAAATCAAATTGTTTAAATTTTTGGGAAACGTTGAGATCTTGCAGTAATCAATCGCAATTACGCGCTTTTCGAGGTTTCGCGGTAACATTATTGAGCAGACTGGTTCATTACTATTTGTAGTACTTTACGCAGTAGTCGACGGACAACAACGTTGACAGAAGATACTAAAGCTTCTATTATAGATACCTCCAGGTCAGCTCCATTAAACTACTGCTTCTAAGAACGAATATCGCATATATTGTTTAAAGCCATAACACCAAATTAATAAAAGCAAAAGCGAAGTGTAGTTATAGATACAGGTACGGATGGACGTATCCGAAAGCAATTGAGCCAACGTTTACCAATAAACAATTACTTAAGAACAGAGCCATAGAGAGCTCAAAGGCATTAATAGCCAAATATTTAAATACAATATCGGCAGAATCTTTAACATTGAAATTTTATATAAATATGAACAAGAACAATTTGTCACTCAGTTATATATAGATATATACTTATCAGCTGCAGGTGATGTAGACGGCGGTAACTCATTTATTATGCTGTCAAGGTGCGAAGCCGTTGCGTGTTTTTAATGTACTGAATTTTAAGCCTATTATAATGTTCAGTAGTCAAAAAGGCTCCCTAAAATAAGTCCCAGTTACACCTTTAAAAAGCAAGCGGTCGATGCTCTCTGTTGCGATGGGTTCAAAAATGCCATCGCACTAAGTTATCATCTAAGTACATCACTAACGCATTATTCAGTACTGACATTTTCTTGTATAACAATACCCCTAGCTCAAATTTTTCTCAAAAATTACACTCAACATCTTCAGTCTGCTCGCTTTGTCTTCTAGTCATAACACGAGATCATAGTGCGCAAATGGGTAGAAACGATTCCATGGCATTTTTCTGATAGATTTTTGGCCGTTTAAACTGCATAACCATATTACTTCTGTTATTAGAAAAATTGCACACGTAAAAATTCGACATATAAAATGATCCAACCAGTGAATATACTTCTGGGACAATGCCTTTGTACTCCGTAATTTAATGTCCAAAGCTCTTACAGTTTTAATTATACAAGTACTTATGAAGCTACAACTAACGCCTACAAAAGATATTAAGTAACATGTAAGTAATGGATGACTTTCTAATATATCTATGTCTCATAAAATTATTTTAAATTGAGTCCTATTGATGACAGAATATCGCATCAGCCTTAGTGTTTTGTGATGGCTAATTTTAAACTCTAAGCAGTGTACGTTGAAAATTACTCTGCATAAGTCAATTACATACCTGTAAGTTTTTCCTAAGATCATCATATCGGTTAGTGGAGATTTCTGCCTGCGAAATTGACAAATCATAATAACTCCATGATAGAGCGGGGCGGGTCATATAGTTGCACGGCAAATAGCTGGATATCAAATGTCGATTTAATCTCCTTTTTTCAGGAGGGCAATACCTTAACGGCACTATATAACTCTAAAGACTTCAGCCTTTTCAATGAACCTTTTTCTTTATGGCTCGAGTTGTGTCTCATTGTATATTATTATATGTATCTCATTAATAAAGAAGTCGAGCTTTACATTTGGTCCTACCGTCAAACATGGATGTTTCGTATCATTTGCGTAGTCCGAACACGCCCTAAGAGTTCTCAAAAATACGCTTTCAAAGAATATTTAATCTCTATTCTATAGATAAGAACACTAAAACGAAACAGCTTTGCATGAATGTAAGGTTAGAATTAAGTGGTGAATGAGTGTAGCTATCTTGAAGGCTTTTCATAGGATGCAAATTAATTTTTTAACTTTTTACTTATATTTAACTTATATATACATATATATATATATATATATATATATATTTATATATAATAAATATATATGTATATATATTACAATTATATTATAATTAAATATATATGTATATATATATATATATATATATAAATATATATATACATATATATTTAACACAGTAACTAAAACTAGGATCATAAAGCTTTGAAAGTATTATTAGTCTACTTCATTAATAAGTCTCTTTCCTTATCTGAAATCGATACCCACAATTTAATGAAAAAAATTAAGGTAATTTGATGAGGACTACGCGAAATGAACATGCTCTTGAAAAATTACACGGTCTGTCAAATCACGCCCGTCTTATCTAACGCTATCCTAATTCTAATTTATGTTTAAGTTACACTGAATAAAAATCTCGGGAAACTTAAAAATTCTCAGAAAAAACTTCCTGGTGGGATATCTAGTAGTTCGCACAACCTATTTTAAAAAATTACTAATACCCTGTATCTACTTGATTACCAGTAAGTTTTAGATTTGTGGCCCGACTATGCTAAGTCACCCACATCTAATCGCTCTTTAATAATAAACACACTATCCTATTTATTATTAGAACGATTGATTATATTTTATTTTTCCTTACTCTTTTCCATAATTCTCTTGTTGTTAAACGTGTTTACTCCATTTTTCGCATTTCCTAGCCTTCGGTCTTACTGTATCGGGTTCCCTCGCTCTCTTAATTCTTCAGATTATTATATAATTGGAATTAGTAAGAATATAATCATTCATTTAATTAGAAGATATTTTCATTATAATTATTATCATCATTGTTACTATATATGTATTTAGCTTTACAGCTGTTCTCTCTTTCTCTTTACTAGTTCTACATTATTCCTTATTTCTACAATAGCGCCCTATGATCTCTTTGATTTCTCCTTACTTTCTAAAATTATTAATTTTTGTCCCTTTATTTAGTTAAATATATTTTCTGCATTTTTTGGTGTTGTCAGACATGTGATCGCAATTCCTGTTGATCCGTCGGCAGCAAACCGGACGACAAACGGGTTTGGGCGGTCCGTAGTCCCACCATTTAATCGACCGCGTGTTATTTGTAGGCTGATGTAGTAGTTGTCCATCCATCAATGCCTTCGCATAGGTTTTGAATCTGTGTTGTATGATTTTTGTGGGTGTATTAAATGTAATTATTAATATACGACTGTATTATTATTATTACGTGCATAATAGTTCCTAATGTCTAATTCGCCTCCATTCATTGTCTGTGTGTAATTTTCAAGTGTTGTTGCGCTCGAAGTGTTTCGGTGTTTATTGTGTATCTAAATGTTTGTCAGTCTTCTTAGTATTATTATTACATAATATCTGGGCTCTTCCCGTTTCTCGCTAGTGTCACACTTAAATGTTACCGGCGACATGTACATACAACTCTACAATGCTGGGCCAGCCTCTCAAGTGTTTGCCCGCGTCTCCATTCGACACGATATTTTTTCAATTAGTGACAATTAACGAAAAATAAATAGATGATCGACCAACATTTAGTTCATTTTCCATTTTGCTTATGTTCGTTTACCGCGCCTGCTCCGCTTCTGTCTCAGAAGAACCGAGAGCTTTCGTCTGCTAAACGCGTGCGCAAACAACAAGAATCAGATGCAGACATACAAACATAATTTAAACAAGCTACTACATATACGAAATATATAAGAGTAAATTAAAAAAGAAATCAGCTTATTTTTGCTTGTCTGTTCGAACACTTCAGTTTTATTTTGATAATTATATTTTTATGATCGTTATTTTTTACCTATTTCGTAAATCTACCATCATGCCGTCTTCTAATCTCCTATATGAAAACGCTTAGTCGTTTTCCTTCCGCCCGGTTGCTGTTTCTCTCATATTTATATGTCCTCCTTTAACTTTTTTTATATAGATAAGAAACCAAACACACACATTTCATGTATGCATATATATATACACACCACAATGTAGTAAAAGTAAGGCTTAAATGAACGTGAAAGTAGCGCTGATCAGCTGACTTTTAGGTGCCTTCACGCAACAACTTTCTGACTTCTTTCATTATTGCTCTTGTTGTGTGCTGTTATTGTTGTCGTTGTTGTTTTGTTGCTGTCGCGGTGTTCCTTCTGTGATTTGTTGTTGCCATTGTTGTTGTCGTTACTGTTTCGGTGGTGAAATATAGCGCGACATTGGGCTAATCATTCTTAATTTGAAAATTACTATATTCGTGATAAACACCAGAGAACAGCGGTTAAATGAGAATTTTCTTGTAAGCGACACTTTTCGTGTCGATTTCGAGAAACGTTGTATTTCTTTTCTGTTTCATCTGTGCAGCTTTTATTGTTGTACGATCAAATATTTCCTGTGAACTTTTAGAGTCAACTCGGACCGTAAGTTTACAAGAATCATGCGATCGAAATAGTCACGGTGATAGGATTTGTTTTGAATTTTGTCGTATATGTTGAGTGACCGTAACGTTGCACCATACTTCACCACCGAAGATAAGATAAAATGGAAAACTTAAATAAAGGAGGAAAAACGAGAAAGATAGCTGACAGCAGAAGAAACAACGGCCGGACGTTTTCGTACAGGAGATATCACGAAGATATGATGACAAATTTACAAAAGGATAATTATAGCAATAATAAAAATAATATAAATAAAACTGAAGTGTTGAAACAGATGACCAAAAATAAATTGATTTCTTTTTTAATTTATTCTTATTTATATATTTCAGCACCGGCAGCGCTTGTATGATTTTTTGTTCTTATCCGTATATATCCATCATGTGGTCCACCATTTATCTAATTGCCCGTTCTCATCAAATTCGATTGGAAAAGTGAAGGCGTAGGCGAGTAAAACACGTTGGCTAACCACGTCAAGCCGACCGACTGCAGCCCCGCCTACGCTCCAAGTATATTTGCAGCAGATGTTGATCTTGCTCTTCTCGTGTAATCGTAACGAACCCACTCTCTGCCGCTTCCGCCGCGGGGTCTCTTCTCTGTTCCTACAGCCTAAATAAGGTCAGCGACGTTGACCGGCATCTCCTCGATTTCGGTGTTGTAGAATGACTCGATGTCCTTGAGCGTTCGTTTGTCCTCGTCCGTCATGAAATTGATGGCAACTCCTTTCCTGCCAAAACGGCCACCACGACCAATTCTGTGAATATAATTTTCACGATTGGTGGGCAGGTCAAAGTTAATGACCAGTGACACTTGTTGCACGTCGATACCACGAGCAAGTAGGTCAGTGGTGATAAGCACACGCGAAGAGCCGGAACGGAACGCTCGCATAATCACCTGGATAAGCCCGATCAAGGACGTCAATGGTGATTATTAGCATTGAATAAAGCACAGTAATTGGAAGGAGGCAAAATGATAAAGAAACAGAGGATTTGTATAAACTGGATTCTGTGAATATTCCCTCTAAATGAGACACTAGAAATAGGGTACTTCATATTACTACCTAAGTCACTTGTGGTCAATTAACGAATAACGTTAACATAAAGTTTACCTCTCGTTCGTGCTGTGACATGTCGCCATGAAGAGCCGAAACAGTGAAATCTTTCTTGGTCATTTGATCAGTGAGCCAGTCAACCTTCCTGCGGGTGTTACAGAAGATCACAGCTTGCGTGATCGTCAGCGTCTCGTAGAGGTCGCACAGAGTGTCGAACTTCCACTCCTCTTTGTTGACATTGACATAGAACTGCTTAATACCCTCAAGGGTGAGTTCCTCCTTCTTCACTAAAATACGAATAGGGTCCCGCATGAAACACTTGGTGACGTCCAAGACGTCAGACGGCATTGTAGCCGAAAGTAGGATGACCTGTGCATCAAAAAAAACATTTCATTTAAGATACATAATAATGATTATTAAAAAAACAAAGGCCAGTAGGGATAATATCAGGCCGTTGAACATTGAACTAGTTATTCTTGCTTTCCCTACACGGTACCTAAATGTTTTCACTGTCGTGAACCTATTATCGAGAACCATTACCTGTGTCGTGTCACTAAGAGTCTTGAACACGTCATGGATTTGCTCCTTAAAACCACGCGACAACATTTCGTCGGCCTCGTCCAAGACAAACATACGGATAGAATCCGTACGCAGAGCCCTTCTTTGGATCATATCGTAGACACGGCCGGGGGTGCCGACGACGACATGCATACCCTTCTCGAGGTTTCTGATATCATCCTTAACGTTCGTACCACCAATGCAAGCATGACACTTCGCGCTCATATAATCGCCAAGAGCGATTACGACCTTCTGAATCTGCTGAGCCAACTCACGTGTTGGCGCAAGGATCAGAGCCTGGCACTGTGGGTTATCGATTTCGATCTGTTGAAGGATCGAGATCGAGAATGTGGCAGTTTTCCCAGTACCTAAACAAAGTGCACAAACGACAATCATTGCAATCATCACTACAGTATGCAGGGCAAACCTCACTGACAATTAGATCAATTTCCTTCAGCAAATGTTTAATGTTCCAAGCATATTTAACAAAAAGCTGACCTGATAACGTACCTGATTGAGCCTGTGCAATGACATCATTTCCTTCAATGCAAGGAAGAATGGCGCGTTGCTGAATAGCCGAGGGCCGCTCGAAGCCGTAGGCATAGATGCCGCGAAGCAGTTCCTCACGCAGCTTCATATCATCGAAGCTGTCGACCACCTTATCGTAGTTCGACTGAAAACAAACGCATAACGGAGCCATTAAGAAGTGGTAAATTACTTCATCAACTGAACATCTCACATGGTTTCGATAAAGTGCTTTTAGTTTATTTTGCTATACACAAGACAGCTTGTTTGTGCTAAAAATCTTACCGTATTCACTACAGTGTTGTACAGTATACTAGCACAATTAACGAACATTGATAATTAAGGAAGCAGAATAGATGAAGCGGTCATATGAAAGAGGTACAAACTTCAATGATTCCATCGGGCTCCATGCCGGGAACACCCCCATCTCCACCGGAAGCACCTCCGTAACTACCTTCCCAATCTTGGGTTGCCCTGTAAAAGGCAATTAAAGTAGGTTTTATTAGGATACAATTAGTTTATCAGAGTTCCAAAATTATTAAATGTAATACCTGTTCAGTATTGATATTATTGGTGCCAACATCACTCAGCTGTCTCCACTCGTTATTGAACAATCGACGTTAAAGATTTGTGCCACGATGCAACACTTTCTCGGTCTGTTCTATGTCAAGCACAACAAATTTCGTAAATTCAGTACAGTTCGCTGTAGTTTTATATATGAAAATGTGTCTTTTTGTAGACCTTTTGTCAAGCCAAGTTTGCTTTCCAATAAAAATCCATCAACATCGATATTATCAATTTCATGATTACATTGGCTCGCGATAAACGCCGTTGCAGTATATATATACATATATATATATATAGCAACTAAAACCGCATATTAATTATAAGTACTACGCCTTTAGTTCAATTCAAAGTCTGGATATTATCTAACCGCCCCTTGCTGCATACAACGATTCTACCGTCAAAATCGAACCCAGTTTCTTTTGTTTCCGCTCCTTGTTCGCCCACATGTGCCAAAGTATTCATTCAAAATTCCACCACTAGTCGTGGGAGCCATTCGGAGCACCATTGACATATCATGTTCATCGAGCCACCGGCGACGGCGGCGGAGGCCGCCACGGGTGACGTCATATCGTGACGCGCTCCTCCGTTTAGAAAAAAGCTGTCGGCATGGCGGTCGTCGGACAGATGCCTGCCACCCTCTACGTCATCGATTACGCACAGTCGAACTAAACCAGCACCGCTTAAGTGAACATCGTCGTGAAGGATATTACGACCCCAGTCAAACCTCCCACACAGCGATACACACACACACACACACACAGTCAGCCAGGCAGGCAGGCAGACGTCAGGAACCGCCTAGTCACTCCAGTACGCAAAGCTTTCGCGGAATGTTACTGGTAATCAAATAATTGTATGTATAATTGTACAAATAAAAGGTGGACACGTCTTTCAGCATAATTCTTTTGTCTAGCCTCACGCACGAGACGCGTTTCAGTTTTTAAAATATGCCGATTGGACAGGTCAAAGATTTATTCTATAATCATGGGTGGCGTTTTCGATTTTAAATTTAAGAGCTGTTAGGAGACGACAATTCCACTAAGATTCTAACCAGGTGAATTAGCCGAAATCGAGCTTACCTACTGTTTACCTGTTGCTATAAGCTTAAAAAAAGAACAAGTAAATAGCCTTAATTAAATATTAGAAAAACTATAATACACTTAGACGTGAAAAGCTATACACTAACAATAACTTCGACCTGAGCCAAGACTAACAGCATCGGCTTTATTAGACAAATGGTGATTACGCAGGGTTAGCTTAAATTTTTTCGATAATGCGTATCACACCGCTCTAAGGCGTTTCCACCGATCGTAGTCTCCCAAACAACGAAGGTGCCGGCCGACAACGTTTTTTCAACTAGAGCGCGATTGCACCATTGTCACTCCATGTTTGCCGCTACTTCTGCTGATGGCACGCTAGTGACCACGGCGGCACCTGCACACATTTGACTTCAAGAATTCAGCCATAATCCTGCCAGAGACGTTTTAGTGCTACGCCACAGCTGCTGCTGCCGCCGTCCCTACTTGCCACACAGATTGAACTGCTACAGATCAGCACCAAACCCATACTTTCGCCGTTTAATAAATTATTAGAAGCACGACCACAACGGTAGCAGCGACATTCAAACATGTATATCAATAGAACTCAAAGCGTTCGCTACGAATAAGTGAGTGAACGATCCGTTCAAAGCCTTCTACATCCCTATCTGCGGTTACAAGGTGGCGAATGGCGCAAAATGCGAAAAGTCGCAACTTGAGGATATATTTCGATCAAAGGCTATCTATTTTTTATTCCCCCTTATTCCGCGCCCTCACATCATCTAGCTTGCTCGATTTCCCGCCACTCGCGGTTTGTGACGCATACTTCGTCTTCTATTCGCCCATTTCTCGGTAAATATCTCACCATCAGTCCCAGAAAAAGGCAGACCAGCCACCACCACAGCACTATCACTGCAGACGGCCGCTGGCAGAGGCCTCACTAGCTGCAACAGCGGCCGCAAAGCCCGATATCGTCTCCTTCGTCAAACAAAAAACAAGTAGCATGAACAAAACGGATTTTTTTTGCTAAGAGCCTTGAGGAATGGCGCAACGCAAACGAGCGGCCACTTGACCAGCGATCGCTCGCCGTGTTCGGTACCAACCAGCACAAACTAACAGACACTAACAGCAGCTGCTGCGATGCCGCGTTCTTTATCGGACGCGCTCCAGATTTAACCGAGCGGAGCTGAATCAACAACGGCTTTCTCGGGTTGAACGGATCAAACATTCAGCTGCTGTTGGAGCACACTTCAAACGGCAGCAAACTGTCGGCTAGCCAACCACTCAGTCCTGCCTGATTTTGATAGATCATTCTCTCTTTCCTCAAATGCATCCTGTCCCGATTGCAGCACAATAAAGAAACAGCAGAGCGCACACAGCGAACGATAGCCTCATTGAATAGGCCTTGTTGGGGCAAAAAATATTAGGTTAACCATCCGTCGACATAGGCTCGCCCAGCAGCATAAATATTACCTATACGCTGTGGCGAAACGAAGACGGCCAGTCCTAGCGCCGGCCTTGTCTTCCGTTAGTTCGGGGCGGTAACAGTAGGCCTAGGCAAGGGAGGAATATCGTTGTCTTCGCCGGTGGCGACGCCGGCGGCAGCAGTAGCGGCGGTCCACCGGACCCAAAGCGGGGGCAGGACATGAGAAATGGAAGCCGTTTAAATGAATCACTCACGGCCTACGCTCGATTCTCATAGATCCTGTTTTCAACGGTCACCCAATCGTTAGCATTACCCCCGAATCCAAACTCTTCACACTATTTACTTGTTCCAGTACCGCTCCACTCGTGGAAGGCGCCATCGCTGGCCTGACTCGAACGAATCGTAGGGACTAGTAGTCAGTTGTACGGTCTGAGGATCAGGGGAGCAGATTAGTGATCCGGGAGGGGCCCGAATCTCGCACTACGACTTTCTGGTCCGGCAAAACAATGCTGGGAGGGGAGCACATTCACGGTCCTGGTCGGCTCGTGAAATATGAACTTAGCTATATATGCCTTGCCACTAGCTTCGCCGTACTCGATATATGGCCTGCGGCGGCCCGGCCGGCAACGCTCACGTGGAGCTTGGCCAAATACCACTATTGCACATATCTGACGTTGCAATCAAACAGATCTGAGCTTAAAACAGGCAGATTACAATCGGACGATGCTATCGGTCACGCTCGCCGCACAAATCAATAAGAAACTTCACTAGAACACTCACATTTTCACCAAAATTCTCGACACTCGCAGCACGCACAACCAGAACGGACGTCGGAAAAGAACACCTCAAGCGATCAATGATTTTTAAGATAGCGGCGCAACGTATGCCTTTAAGTATAACGGGAGGGCGGTAGGTACGCGGTGGGCGAGGGCAAGTGTATGGCGCGCAAATTCAATTCGATGATGCGGTGACTTTGCCCGAACTGCAGCGACCATACAACCCCAATGGTTTTAAACGGCTGTTGTTGCAAAGCTAGTGTTGTTTTGAACCTAAAATCCAAGCGATTTTATTTGATGTGGCTGCTGTTGTTGTCGTCACCACCGCCGCCGCCACCATACAGATGCGCAGACGGGAAGAAAAGTCTGAATGGGAGGGCTCCATGACGTATCGTCGATAATATGCATAGCAAAGGGTTGTAAAGCAGCGAGGCTCAAAATTAGTCCAAGGTATATTGTACAAGACAGTACTCAAAATTTGGCATGATGGGGGTTTATTCGTCCTAAATGGAAATCACTCGATTCGAAAACTCTGCTTTGATAATGCAGGGTTGGCTGGTTGAGACAGATAAAAAAAAGGCGGACTAATGATTGCTGAAGTACATTAAGCGAGAGGTAGAGATAAATAATCTCTTTTTTGGCGCTAACCTCGGTAATTCCGTTTGCTAATGATGATTCTAAACAAAATTATTATTCGGCACATAATCTTAAGTTGTCTCAGACAATAGTAACAGATACCAAAATGAAGCTTCGTTTTTAATAGCCGAAAGTACGTGCTTGTACGTTAGAAACAGAATATACAATTATGAAGGAACAGCCATTTCTTGGTACGTTATATCTAAAATGGTCTGTATTTGTCCATGTACGGTTAAAAATACACCTGTGCATACCGATGATCTCCAATACATCTAAAAAATTTTCAACGAAATTATAATATTGCATACACATATGCCTCTTTATTTTCTACCCAATTTACACAATAGGCTTTATATCAGAACACGTATTTCATGTGGTTTACTTCAGTGCAAAAGGTATCAGCTATATTAACATTATTAAGTATATACCTGTTAATGTACTGCTTGTGTTTAGAGTATTGTTTTCTATACATTGTAGCTACAGTTATTTGTCATTTTAGACCAGCAACGAGCGTAATAGTAACCGGACATGCCATCGATGCAAAGGCACACAGCGCAATCTGGCTGTTCTTCGATTCAATCTAAGTCAAATTGGCTTCTTATGACGATTACTGTTTTTTTCCGTTTTATTTCTCTTTAGAATGGAACGCTTCTGGAAGACGATTATATAAAGCCAGTAGACTGCTCGTTGCGTCAAAAAAGCGTCCGATATTACAAATCGACGATGAAAGAGAAACGCCTGCTTCTTTACTATCTGTAAGCTTGATTGAGACCCCTCAGAGCCCCAATGGCTGAGGAACGTCTCGAGCTCCATGGGCCCAGTATCTCGGCAACTCCAGTCACTTATTACGGCTCCCTAGAAAGGTGTACCGAAAATAGGTCCGCACCAACAGGCAACAGAGGTAAGTCAAAATTTCGTACTTCTTGACTTATGTGGAATGATTTTTTGAATGCAGATTAAGGTGTATTCGTTTCAGCACTACCCTTAAAAAATCTAGGCTGCGACATTTACTACGATACAGGGGCCTGTGTAGCTTACCGTCGAAAGCCAGACATTCGCGGTTGTTTATCAGCTAGCAAAAGCAAACAAACGACTATTGGATTTTTTTTAGCACTTCATTGTGTATAGGTTAGGTTTCTCTATAACATAAGCTAGAGACCAGATGGGATGCTCTAAGCAAAAGTTAAATGTGTTGGCATTGTATGCTAAAGACTTTCTATTATTATTATTGTTACCTGCTATATGATGAAAGATATAGTCGAGGGATTAAATGTTAAGCCCGCTAACAAAGCATAGCAAATAATGTTCCACACGTCCATGAACTTGCCTTTAGAATATACGCTAATATCAAAGACCGATGAAACCCTTTTGAAAAACAAGTCAGCAGTCAACCGTTAAAATAACAGCTATATTGATAAGCTGAATACGTATTAAAACTTGAATAATATGTTCCTATTAACAATAGGCATTTTGGGATGTTGCTGAGGAAGGTGCATACTGGTGGTTAGCTTTATTGCGGATAATACGCCTGTGTAAAGGTCAATCGGTGTGATATGAAACCACCGATCGAACTTTAGAATGTCCAACAGGACAACCGGCAATGACTGTTAGCCATGATTCAAATGCACAATACTAAGAGCTTCGAAGAGCTATTTTTGAATAGCTCTATATGACTTTGTTTACTTAAGCCTTAAGACATCTTAAAAAGCAAAGTGGCCCAAATGATATTTTAGGCAGGGCAAAAAATAGCGTTTTTGATAATAAATTCAAATTTTGAAAAAAAAAGAAAATTTATTTTTTATAAAACACAACACGTTTTTCGTGCCGATGTTGACCGTACAATATGAAAATTGCTTCTTTAAACATACTAGGTCACCCGTGATAGCTTAGTGGGTAACGTATTCGTGTGGTAATTTTCGGGACACGTTGTGGTCTAGTTTCGAACTCGCGTATAGACAGACTCTATCCATGTTCTGGGGGATCTAATGACAATTCTAAACGAAAAATTCGAAACATAGAGGTTTCTGCTAATTTTTGATAATATATTAAGTTTTACCTAAAACATTCGTGCGTTTGTCAGAATCATCATCACGTGTACAATGATTTATCTCGATTTAGTGAGCCCGGCTTACCCTATATTGTGAAATTCAAACAAAATTAACGCAGCATAAAATGCATTTTGCTGCCATCTCTGTAATCAATGTATTGAACAAATCATCATATTTGACTGGGAAGTAATTCGCGGTTTGTCATTGAACAAACAATGCAGGATTTCTCTCAGGTTCTAATTACGAATTATTGTGTATTTGCTGCCTTTCTTTACGACCGTGTCCACCTCTGAACCGCTCTATTTGTCACGCCCGGAGAATTTTTTAATATTAGAAAATGCATCTAGCCAGTTCAGAAACTTTATTCACTAACATGTTATTTCATTTAGTTCGTTAGTGATCAGATGTTCGTAATATGTCAGTGCGAAGTCGCGGAACATGGTTGATGCAAAAAACCTCCTAAACGACCCTTGCCGCGTATGACTTGGCCTTACTGATTATGAGGCATACAAGTTCGTAATTATAATTAATCTCATCGAGTTGAAATTGTTGATAGCAGTTTTTCTTTTTACCCAATATACGAATTACTTATCCGCCAGCTTCCCTCAAATGCGGCTTCGAGTTATCCTCATCGACCTCTAATAGGCGACTTCACCAGAGATGCGCTTCTTCAGTCTAAGACACAATCCTTGAACTTAACAAATCATATTCGAGAAATTATTTCAGTTAAAGAGGCCCGGTCCTACACAGTACAATTATCCCGGCCTGCTTATAAACTTAATAAACTGCTTAAAAGTAACTTAAAGTAGGTGTCGAAAACGCACAAGGAACATCCATCTTCGGAGCCTAGACTCGAAATATAATCATACGACAGGCTTTCCAAAGAAAACGTTTTTGAAATGCGCATAGAATTAAATAAACAGTGGAAGCGGAACATCATTTTTTTGGGAATACCAACGTAATATATCTGTTCTATCCTGACGGTGACACTGTAACATAAAGTAGCTGTTATTGGTATATTAAAAAAATATGTATTTCTTATAGTCGTTATTTACCTTACATTTATAAACCTTACATTTATGTTTACAGGTCAACTAACGGCGGGCGGAGGTGGAGACGATGATCGCTGCGCCCTCTTGCCACATTCAACTGGACCTTCGGGATGCAATTCGGCAAGTGGCCACCCGATGGCGCTTAAGTCAAAGTATGGCGACTTATCGAACGTAGGCGATTTGAAAACCGCGCGCATCAATCATCGACAGGACAGTCAAAGCCCACCGTTTACTGTAAGAAGAGGGAGATCATTTTGCCTATGTGAGCTAATCGAGATCGAATCAAAAGGAGCAATAATTATGTATTCAACTCTTATAGTATCATGCTTTGAACATCATACTCTAGTAGACGTGTGCATGTGCGAATAGCAGATAGAAATTCCTTTTTGTCAAACTGTGTCAACCACTCGATAAGCTCCAACCTAACATAGGTACTTTGCGAACACAGCTAGTCTTCTATAGGTAGAATAGCCGACTATTGGGCATCATTAACATGTTCATCATCAAACATCTGTTTGATTTAAGCTGATGTGCAGTTTAATCGTGGGTCCATACGACAAAAATTTACCTGTGCCATCTGGCAGAGATCGAAGCAAAAGCTCGCGCAACGGCCGACCGCCTAATGACAAATATCAAAAATGCCGAAATCTGCCTTAATTGTAGCCGACTTGACGCACAGAAGGATTTTAAGGGACTAGAGAAAAACTTCCCTTAATCAACACGAATTGAATCTAACAATAAAGAACCTTTTCAGTACAAAAGATTTTCGGAAAATAGGATAGTGTATATCATGTATAATTCTTATATTTTACCATGAAGCATCTTTTTAGGGAAATAGAAGTGAAGGAAGAGGGCGCCACAAGTACAGGAAGCGCGGAAAAACACGAATTAATAAATTCAGATCTTAATTATTTTCAAATATGTCTAAGTGATAATGGATACAAATATAGTTTTCAAAAGCAGTGGAAAGGCGATTCCAGTAATCGAAGCTCACACCTGAAATGGTAGTTTTACCTTAAACACCCTGAACACAACCACCATCTTGTGTTGCTTTGTGGTATATATAGCAAGCATATCTTTTATGCGAAACGTCGTATTTCGAACAAACTACGTAAGGTCATCACATAAAAAACGTAATGTTGATCATGAGCGTTAAACAATTTAAGTTTTATAAACAATACTAATACGTAAATGCCTTTGAGTTCGTGGGCTATTATTCAAATAGGCACATCAAAAATGATCTTCATCAAATCAAATGCAAATATATGTATTGTTTCTATATCTTCTGTGTCGAAATACAGTAACCCGGCCATGTTGTCTTTCGAGTCGACATCATTGTCGGAATAATAGCTTCATCAAACACTTATTTTCTGTCCAATTTTTGGCTGTATACGA
This sequence comes from Varroa jacobsoni, assembly GCF_002532875.2. NCBI lineage: Eukaryota > Metazoa > Arthropoda > Arachnida > Mesostigmata > Varroidae > Varroa > Varroa jacobsoni. The sequence goes on from NW_019214791.1 coordinate 28,065, forward strand.
GTGTCGCCTTTTCGTTGTCTCATGAGCGTTAACAATTTCTGTTCGGTCAATCTGCCTCATGAATATCATTCTCGTCAGAAGATGTCGCTGTGAACTGTCCGTCTGTCATTTTTTCTCTCATAATCGATTCGAAAATTCGCGCGCACCCTACAGCAAGCCATTCGATTGATTCAGTCAACCCTTTCTATACGGACTGTAGTCAGTTCTGCTTGGCATTGCACTTCGCAACTACGACAATTTCTGAAAAAGGTTATCAGCAAAACGGTGTAAACAATATTCCGACAGAAATAAGCAAAATAAGGGAAACATGAATGCATCCAATAGATTCATCGAACAAGTGCTAGAACAGCTGCAGATTCCGCTTCTGATTGAGGTTTACAAGCTGAGTTTATCTAATTTCAGCGATTTCTTTTTTTGCAAAAAACACTTCGGGATATTCCTGTTTTTCAAAATAATGCATCTATGTACTGTACCTATTGGTATGAGACTAGAGAAGCAGTAAAAGCAATCAACTGGGACACCAGTTAATTGAACGGATAGCACAGCTTTTAGGTCGTTCTATTTAGGCCTGAAGGCCATTTGGGTTTGACTATTGTGAAACTTAGGTGTGTCGTTGTTCTTTCAAGGAAACCACTTAACCCTTTTGCGACCATGTTGCGATTCAGCGATGGATTCGGTAGTCGCTTTCTGCGCGAAACGTATATATGATCCTCGAAATGGGTTGTTCATTCATCAAAGACTTATCGCAGTAACAACGCACTGTAAACAAACACCTGATGATGAGGTTCTGCAAGGCCTATGATTACCTGATAGCCAAGTTGCCAAACGTTACATATAATAGAAACAATTGTATCCGTTTCCGTCCGAAACAATTGAATACTGAAGAAGTTTTGCCATCATTTTTTTACTATTGCATGATTCCATACAGATTAGTGTTAATATCTTGATTACAAAATAAGAATTTAACTAACTTATCGATAGTATAAGCCGTTGCTTCACACGTATATCGGCGCCGTTTTGTATTTCGTGCAAAAATCGTAAGAAGGCATAACGAAGCCGATGAAGGCTCAGCGTCATCGTAAATGTAAACGACTGTCTATGACAAGCAGCACAAATTGTTTTCTCAGCAACGAGTGAGACTTGCTTCTTCTGTAATTCCAAATCAGTTTGATTGGTCGACTCAGGTTCGATTTTGGTTTTTTTTTTTCTTGATCCTATTGTCGCTGCCTCTCAACTTTTTCAATAACCTGTGCCAAACGGCGACCGGCTGCAGTCACCGTCATAACGCAATAGATGGATCCTCCATACAAAGAAGTCTAAAGCACTTCAGTTCTAGTTAAAATAAACAGACGACTCCGTTTTCCTTACTGTCTTACGGGTCTAATATGGGATCGTTGGTAACCATTACGTTTCCTTGTTGATACAATCGTCGGTAACAGAAAATTCCTTTCTCGTAATACAACGATAAACTTGTTCAGACGTTCGCGGGCTCCTTACTATCGCTGCAGCTAGTCCTGCTTCTGAATGTATGATTCGTATGGAAAATAATGCGTTATCTGGGAACGAACTTGACAAGCTCAATTATTCGGGTTATCGGAACAGCAGAGACCCAGTTTAAAACGCTTCATGGAGTGCCATTTTGTAATACTATTCAGCCAGGATCCGAGTTGGTTTCGAGCGTCCTATAAAAGAGCGGAATTGAAGGTTAATGGTCGATGGTGGGCATAGTGTAAAAGTTGGCTTCAGCCACCGGGGTTGAGCTTCGCACGGAATAAGCTTTGCATTGATGGTGTTCTTTTTTATTTGTATTTTGATCCCTCTTTTACTTAAAGAAAAAGCCGGGTAAATCAGTACTCTCTGTACTGTCTGATGGCATCTTAAAGTCCTCATCTGACTATTTCACTGGTAACGCGTTTACACACTCAACTTACGAGTACGTGTGGTACTCTAGGCGCGCAAGCACGCATAGACGGACACCTTTGACTTCGCATTCAGAAGCAAACATTTCAAGCTGTGCCTAACGGAAGTACTGGACGTAAGGTTCAAAACATTTATTTAGTGGCATTTCAGAGAGTAACGCCTGATTACATAATCGACAGTTCGTCAGCTCTACCATGAGGTGTTGTATGTTATGAATTATAGATTTTTATGACGTCGTAAACTGCTACGGCTCTGACCATACGAAATTTGTGTCCAATTTAGTGATATATTGAAAAATATAGCTCATGTTATACGTTCAAGCAGACGTGACTAGATGTAGTTACAATCTACAGCAGTATAATAAAACGGATTTTGCTGTGATCACTTACCTCCAGTACCTTAATCCGTGTGTATAAATAACTCACTTTGTTCACAGAAATAGTGTGACATTATGAATTTTTATATATAATTTTATATATTTGTTGTCTACAGACATTGACCTGCAATGGCTATAAAGAGTGGGCTGCAGCGCGCTAGTGAAAACTTAATGAATTTGTTTTAGAATGTGTGTGCTTAATGAAGAGAGGAACCCTTCGAGGCCATTCCTCCGAGATACACGAATCTGATACAGTATAACTGAACCACAACATTAAAAGCCGAAACGTTGAACTCTCAGGGAAAACGCAGCGTAATGACTGCATTTAGAAAAAGCGCAGTGACCAAAGCACAGTAGACTTCAGAAAGTTCAAACAGGCCCTTTTTAATTTTTAATGCCACTTAAGAACGGTACTTTCCAGTAGGTAGAAAGCACCCATGTTTACCTGAACTCAGCATTACCTTACCAAGTTACATTGATCTTGTGTAGCCCTTTGTTTAATATGCCAGCCCTGTTATGATGACATAAATGATATTATAGTATTAAGCAGTGCACTCTATTCTAAGATCGAAAATTTATCCGATTGTTTCACTGACATTCATACAAAGCTTCTAACATACGCAGAAGTTAGGATTCACTTTGTTGTTTCATTATAAACCATAGTTTGTACGTAGGTAGAGCTAAATAATTCACCACAAGATACATTCGCGACCTGACCATTCGCTAGAACGTCTTTATTGACAATCCAAACAGATATGAAGCGCTGACTATATCGTATTTATTTACGTTCTCCGGCATAGCGCTTCGTTCAACGCCGAGGGCGAAGAATATTCAACAAGGTTGGGAGTCGAATAGAAATCAGGACACCATTGACTAATCAATACTTCTGTTTCTTACGTAAATAAAGCAGGTGACTTCCATTTGCATCGGTTAGTCTGGTGGCTATTGCGGGATGGTCCCAGTAAGAATTTTTCCGTGGACCGCACGAATAATGATTACGGAATCAGAGTTTTCTCGGATTTTTATGGTAGTCAGGGTATTCCTGCTTGCTTTAATTTAGGATGAAATGCGACTAGCAGTTTTGTCACTGGCTCATGGCTGTGAAGACTAGAAGTAACACTTCGAATATCTAAAAAATAACTGCAAACATAAGATCTGATACCATGATTTAGGAGTACATTGGAAATATTCACCAAAGAGCGACAGCGGAATTTCAGGAGGCAGTTAATTCATTTTAGTTGTAGGCACAGAGGATTTGAACGTGACGGAGAAGCAACCCAAGATTGGCGCTGTCATCAATAGTTTATTTACATTGAATTGGGAAATGGTATACTGGGAGGGCGATCAACGGTTGCACTGAAGTAACGAAGTTCCAGCTAATTGCGGCTAATTTACATTGGGCTTATGATTAAGCTCATGGAACACAGCACTGGTTCGGCTTGTACGAATAGACGTCCGACGGAGCAAACGTGTTTTCAGGTGCTTTCATGGAAAAGGCCTATTCTATAAACACAGGTATTGGAGGTACTCACAGATAGCAAAACAGTGCAGATGCGCATGATAATTCTACAACGCTGAACTTCTTAGGGAACTATCAACAAACGTTTGTTTCTAATGCACTCGTTCCGTGAGTGTGTGATCTTGTTTGAATCAATAAGGCACATCAGCGATTTAGCAGTTCAGTTTACAGGAGGCTAGTGCATTATGTTCATAGCAAACCGATATAGTATTTTTTTTAAACAAAAATAATTAATTATCAGTGAATAAACGATCAGCTTGAACATTTTTCTGTTTCGAATAACAAACCCAGCAAAACTTTGCCATCAAAAAACCGCCGAATGAGATAGCAATTATCTCATTCGGCCGTTTTTAAGGGCAGTGTTCCTGACAGATTCGTAACGTCGAATACGTCTCTAAGCTGCCATGGACTATGACACTCCGAGGTAGAGATGACGATATTTTACTAGGTTAATTAGAATTTTCATGTTTTTTTTTTTGGCCTGTGGTTAAGACTATGTCGTACGATCGGCGCTTTGTCGCTAACCGATATAAGCTTAGAGGCTCGATAATTTTGTTCTATTTTTTTCATCTGTTTTTCAGACAAAGCTGAATTGATTTTGACAAACCTTCGTTTTGCGTAATCAATTGAGAGTTTAGCTGTATATTTGCAATTTGTATAATTCGGAGCGGTAGACAAAGCGGCGAATCGTTCTGAAACAGTATCGTCGGGATAATCGGCTTGAGGATAAGCCGCTGAAATAAAAAGAAGTGATTACAAATAGCAAAACAGCAGGACCGATAGCCGGCGGCCGTTCTTTATTTAGTGCCATGCATTTCTCTATGCGACTTATCATAATAATAATAATAATATTCGGAAATAATGAATCAAGAAACAGAAATCAAGCCGATGTCATTGACGAACAATGTGTTTCCAGAACAATTATTTATATTCGATAGTTAATCAGTATCGACGGAGGAGGACAATTCAGGACTTAATTATTTAAAAAGTAATTCATGTCTTACCGATTCACATACAACCTCAACCAGTGTAGACATTAGAGAGCTTTAGTTGTTTAGTAGTGGTGACTCAAACCTTCGTATAGGGCGAACTTTTCACGACGAGAAGATAGATACGCCAACCCCTCTTGGAGCTCATTGGACTCTGCACATTTTTTCGGACTTTTCACCTTGTACAAAACTTGTACGTGTATGCTGTATGCTATAGCGTTCAATTTCCTTACGGTTTGTGTCTAGTCAATCGATATGGCGTGTATTCCGCAATTTTCGTACACAGTATACGATATACGAACGAAAAAGGGGCCTAGGATCCGAAATAACACTAAGCGCTAGTTAAAGTAGTCACTGGCCCTATGAGGGATCCGCATAGAAAAGACAGCCGTCGCTTCGAGCAGGCGCTCTTGCCTAGTCCGGCGATGGATGCCTTCTGGGTCCTAAGATTCTGTCGCTGCGTTGCTTGTGGTCAGTTTCGCGACCGACCCTCGCCGGGCGATCGCTAGCGGACTGTCGTCCATGGATGCATGCGTGTGCTGTGGACACGGCAGCGTATTCACTTGAAATTGCGCACGATTATCGATCTCTCGATGCGCTCACCGGCGGGAAGAAACCCGCTGTATGGGCTGTTATTTGCTACGCGCGTTTTGTTTTAAGGAAACAAATTCATTTTGACGTTCAGCGCTGAAGGATAGAATTGAGCGTATGCTCTTTTTGATCTCTCAGGACTGACCTGGTAGTGTCGTACACGGCTTATGCCATTTCACCCTGAATGAAAGACGTCCGGTTACATACCTCCGGATGCTACGCAACTATTACAGAAAGGTGAGGCCATGTCCTAAAGGTGAATAGATTATTAATAAGTATCATTTAAAGAATTTTTCAACTGGAGCATTAAAAAACTTAACTTACCGCTACGTATCTTCACGGTTTACGTCTTATCGGTTAGCGTCTCGATGCATATTTAAGGGGACCACATCACCAAGCATCTGATATTGCTTATATAAGAAACTCATATAGCTCTCGACACCGTAACAATTAACCTAATCATATGCAACGAAAAATTAACATGATTCTATAAAAAATAATAATCAGGTAACTAGCCGCGAGCGTATGAGAGCATAGATATCTCACTTGAGCATCCTATCTAGCCGTTAATGAAAGTAGCCATGGGTGGTTATACGTTCCGAATGGATACTCTAGCATGCTCTCGAGACAGATACAGCGACAGCTCCATGACGTACTTTTGTGAAGTTAGCACCTATCCTTCAATATAAACCTCAATATGAATGGCATTTATTCGGGCTATTGCGCCTAGTCTGCTGCCGCCGCGAGCGACCGCGGAAACAACAGCAAGCACTTCAGTACCGTAAGGCGCCGCGACCGCGTTGACCTTTTGGCTTGCTCAAATACTGCAGTATATTACAGTATTTAATTCAGTCGCGATGCGTAATACTGCTCGTATCGCTGCGACAGTTTGACCTAGTCAGGTTCGAAAAGCCGGCCTATCGGTCCAGCACACGTTGCCGCCAACGGAAGCGTGCTTGCCGATTATTTCCGTTTGGATTTGTCGCGCGATGGTTAGTGCGGCTGCCACGGCAGCTAAAAGTACCTGCTAAAAGAGTTCAACTATCGCGTAATGAACTTCGACCGTTCGTATGCGTTCTGGTTTGGAAAGAAACAACGACTGGTAATCGTAACCTCTTTACCGTAGGAATAATCTTATTTGAACTTTCTGAGAGTTACTGCTGTTTCCTATTTCACGTTCGGCTGATTCTCTGAAGGGGAGAGAACACGACAGTGTTACATAATGGCAATTTATTTTTCCAAAGTTTTTATTAAGCTTTGTACGCATGAACCGAAGATGTTCGAACCCGTCTACATCTGCTCTTATCTTACTCAAACAGCTCCAGATAGCTGTCGCCGCATTGCCACTGGACGGCAATCCAGACCCGCTAGCCAGAAAAGTGGTCAGAGCCATTGGTTCAGGCCCCGGCGGATGGTATACATAGACTAGAAAACAAATAGAAATAAATAAGGAAATGATCTAATTGTTAGAGTAGCTTCATTTGAGAATTTGTTTTTTAGGAAATTTCAATGCTTCACAGATGCTCGCTCCGTGCGTGCTAAAACATGGCGTTACGTATTGTCTGTTAGGTTCATCGTGTGAAGCATTCATGTTTAGCGGATAACCTGTAAAATAACCTCACTTCATCTAACATTTTCGCAATATTAAAGTGTCCTACTTAGATTAAAACAGGCATAGAGCAACATGACAAGAAGTTACTCGAAGAAAGGATTAGACTCCAATGACTCTTTCAATAACCGCATCTATAGACATTGAGAAGTAAGACTTTGAAATCGAATCGCGTTTCGTTGGCATTTACCAGTACTTAACTACTATGATGAACTATGCGTACGCCGCTTTTCTACCTCTGTGCCAAGCCATCTAGTCGTAAATGTCTGCCGTCTTCCAGCGTATATCGAAAAGAAAGTTCTGATCAGTGTACGGGACTCGAGGTCATGTCAGCGACGTCCGATTTGAGCACTATGAATGTTTCAGCAGTTCCAAGTAGAGCTATGGAAACCATTGTGATAAGCACAAATAATATCAAGGCTCGCAGACCATACGAGCTACGAGCCATTGGCGTTTGGACGCAGACTGGTACAGCTCTTGAGGAAAGCGGGAATTCGCTTTATTTGCATCCAAAATAAATCCGAGTTCACAAACTGGACAGACGTGATTGTTCACGCACGCTCCACGCTAAGCGCCTACATGCCATTGCATAAACGCTATGAAAGGCGGGACGACAAACGCCTTACTTATAGCAGCATTATTATTCGGGAATTTTTCATGAAGAGAAATGTTTTGTCGGCGAAAAAGGGAGGGACTGATATTTAACTTTGAAGCGCGTCGCTTGTCAGTGATGAGATATAATAACGGTATGTGAAGAGCTGAGATCTGTTGTTTTTTTTTGAGGTGAATCTGTATGTGGACGGCATTATCAGAGGGTCATTAGCTACAGAGAATCTATCTTCGCTAGACTGTTTTTGGTTGATCGCGTTGTATAAATTGCGTGACGTGTTACGGAGTACGTCTCTAACCAAACGTCTATCAATTCAAGTGAGACAAACAGTTTCTAAAGGGTTTCTCGTAACAGCTGTGTTTGCAGCTCGCGTATTAACTTTATATATGTCGCGTATAACTTTAACCAAATTGCGAGTCGTGACACATCGCCTATGTAACTATTTGGAGATGGACGCCCCACATTCTAGAAATATCGATGAGCTCGTTTATGTGTTGTCAAGCTGCGATATTGCAATTTGTTATAATCTAAAGTAACTTAAGCTGTGCTGCTAGTGAGGGAGCAGTGAGTGCTGCTAGGCTTCTCTGTAACATGTTAATTTAACGGAAATAACTTGCTCGTTATTAACATCTGCTTGCAGTTTTATGGGTAAGACTGCTCAATCAAGTTGAGAGACTGATAGATCATATCCTCTAACCCACGGCGGAACATTTTATATAACTTACTTCAATACAACTGAAGAGTCACCACCTTACTAAACCAGCTGTTAATCAAGATCTAATACTATGTGAGCTTGTTAAGATCCAAGACCAGAGATTTGCAAAACAGCATAACATAGCTCGTGCTTCAGCTAGCGCTGTTTACATCCGTCGATTCTGTTCAATTACTTATTCAGCCAATAATACAAACAGTACAAAACGGTTATATATTACTTCGCATTTAATTGAATTTTATTGAACGATAGACTACCAGAATAGTTTTTTTTTACAAACGTCTCAAGGCTCATTTTTTTTAAAAGTAACATTCTATAAAAGTCATCCGATTGAGTTATATAGCTTGATTATCTTGGGCTATATAAGCTAAAATGAAGTTCGATTACAACTATCAGTATTATTTCAAGCTTATATGACACGAGCTGTTCTCGGTTGTTTATCATACAGATGCATCGGAAGAACTAAGTTGTCTTCGAGCATTTATGTCATACTTGCATTATGGTATCGCATTCTTATGTTTATGTGGCATATTTCTAAGGTAGTGAGTGCTCGAAAGAAATTGTGGCGTCACCGTTGTCTGTTGAAAAAAAAACGTTATCGCCTATATGACTCAAGCGCTTCGACTCTATTGACCAGCGCTAACCTATAAGCATAGAACGATTACCTAGGCCTTTCAATCCGCTAGGGGTTCGAATACAATGCTTCTTAAGCTTGTAGGAGTGTACCTATTAATTCGACTTTGCTTGGCCGGTTTATTTCGCGGCGTGACGAAACATCAGTGTGTCTTCATAATACACGGACAGAACTGCATTGGCAACAATTGTATCAAAATCCTAAATGTATGATGTTTTTAAATGCATCATGTTGCATATAACAACTGAATGCTGATCAGCGCTAGACGCTACGTATCTAACGATTATTCAAAACAATCCGCTCTGGTACTCCCTATCGTCATTGGTGCATTGATGCAGGAGCGAACAACCTTGTTTCGTCAAAGGGGCCATAGTGGTTAGCTGCTACTTGGCTCAAAATCTCAACATGGTACCATATGTAGAAAGACTGTCGTTTATTAACATGGCGACTAGTGCGCGCTTTCACGATGATATATCCGCTTCGTAGCTGGAACACAACAATATTCGACGGTGAAGATCGGGTATGGTTCTCTTCGGCGGAAGAGGCGATGTATAATTGCCTGTCGAAAATTTCCACTCGAATAAATGATAGGCCATATGAGATTTGTTTTGCCACTTTGCTGGCGAGTTCATAATGACGAAACCTATAAACAAGCTCGACGGACGCTCGGCTACTATAAGTATGTTTATATGTTTTGCGGGTTTGCAAGCAAATTTTAGAATAGGACGATAGAAAGGCAGCTTGTGGTGTTGGCATCAACGTCGCGACGACAGTTCATAGCCATGGAAGGGAAAGACCGCAGGTGCGGTTATTGCAAACAAGCTTGCTTCAACGCATGTTTATTCGCGTTTTGGTATATGGTCAGGAACTACATTAGCAGCTTGCCCAATCCGTAGGGATCATGCAAAGTTCTTCCATGCCCGAATCCTGCTCAGTTGTTCGCGCGCAACTGAGCACGGAGATGTTGCTCTTATTATTAGCATAGTGGCTGGGGTGGGGGTAACGACGTCCGGGTGATACCGACTCGAAAGGACGTCGTTGATACGTACAGTGAGCTTAGATAAGGAAACCGTCTAAGTTTTCTTCGAGACTGCATGGAGTCATGCACTTCTACTCCTTCAAAAATTTTTAACCTATACGAAATGTTTCTTTTTTATAAATATAGTTTTCATCTAAAGGGCTGGGTCCAAAGAAACGAAACTCGTCGCTCAAGTGTCATCGCAGGAGCGCAGAACCTTCATTGTACTGCGCGCCTTCATGTCGTCAAATGGAAATACACCTCCGCTATCCTGATGGCTACACCTGTCCGGATGGACCTAAAGCCCGTCCGGATGGATCACTGAGAAGAAAGTATTTAGAGTGTATTTTAAGTACTTTAAGCATCGTTTGCCGTTGGCTAGAAAGGGGACGCCAGCTAATCATGGATACTCCCGAGATTCGTTCAGGACCCAAGTTGGTTTTATGGTACATCATTACGTTTTCTCAGGACAGCTCGAACACTTTGTAGATTTGGCAGTGTTTAGGCCAATCAAAACCTGTCATCATAGGGCTCAGCCGAACTTCGTCGTTATTTTCAGTAGAAGGATCACGATCTACGGCCCAGCCGAATAGGCAAAGAGGGCATACGAAAGATCATAAACGAAGGGGCAGTTTCAGTTTATACAAATGGCTTTAGGGGATACGTATTTTTCTGCCAAACGCAAACATAATCACATGAAGTGACGTATCAGCTATGATCGTCGTTCCAGCAAAGCAGCCGTTTGTCTGAAATGGAAGCGGGCACCTTTGTCACTCATTGTTATCCTATCAATAGGAGCAAGGGCAAAGCTCGTTATTCTCATCATCGATTATTTTCGAAAACAACATTACTAGCTCCGTTTTGGAGGATATGTTCAGCTAGGATTGCAAGAGTGATTTCTGACCGCGTCAGTTCCTCAAACTGGCTCCTCCGCTCAAAATCACCATACCATCAAGTGGGCCGATATGAGTCAATAATATGGGTTCTATCCTTGATTATGTTTCGAGAACTCACGATTTATTGCGTCTTCATTTTAGGCCGCAAGGTACTAAGTCCATAGCGGACTCGACGGTATACGGGTTTCTCTACTTCAATCGACTATTATATTTACATTCATTTTACATTTGTCATACTTTTTCCAGCCCAGGAAAATTACAGTAAGTGTTCCGACTGATGTCGACTCTAAAAAATATACGTGAATATGTATTAAAGGAAATAAAATTTAAGCATTATCATGTGAACATTTACATAGAAGATGTTGGATTACCCTAGTACGGTAATGTTATCGATATCACTATCTTCTCAGCATTATTTCACTGTTACTTGGTAGTAGGTTATATTTTGGTATTAGGGGCAGTTAAGTCATTCTCCTGTTGAGGGTGTACTCAGTACATAATGGGCCTAGTGGTCTACTGTGTTATAGACTTAGGCGAAAGTTAATTATTTGAATTTTTTTTTAATCTATTCATATAATAGTGAACATTTGCATGGACATGATAGTCGGCTTAATTGCTTAGAATTCTAAATTTCGCTTTCTTTTATCGCTGGTCATTTCGTTTGCCGTTAGTGTACGAAGGATCGGTACTCATTCAGGCCAAGCCGTTCAATGCTGACGCATACGAGAGTAGGTTACGAGTAAGAGCAACTGTTGTCGATTGATGTTCCCACCTTTGTCGGATAAATACCGTTTGGCCGACCCTGGTCACGACTTGTTCAGTCGCGCAAACTTCTTGACAGAGGGTGTCTGATCCATACTCGCCTACCAAGTGTACAGCTATTGGCTGTTCCGTATAGTCGATTCGGGGTTTGCCGACGCAGGGTGGACTTAAAACAAGGGCGTCATGCATAGAACGCCGATAAACAACATCTTCTGTAAACAAAATTAGTGATTGGCCCGAATCGGTAACCTACATAAAGGAATCCACAACGCCGATACGACTGCCAAGACACCATGTGTAGTGTAAAGTACGGTGTGCAACTAGGATCTACAATCATATAGAAATCATCTAGGCGTATTCGACTGAAGCCGTAATTATCAAAGATCTATGGCTGAACTCTGTCATGAAGAAGAATCGACTTTGACGACAAGCTGACTGAATGATACTTGCGGATTTATCGAAACCTGTATGTTGTACACAGGTTCTCATATAGAGAACACCTTCTTTTTCATAAAGGGAGTGTCTTTGTAGGACATACTACTAAGTTAAAGGCAAGACGTTAAAACATGTAGCTTTGTAAGTGTAAGACCTGTAGTTTTTCGTTCGCATAAGCCGATCTATACACACGGATCGATTCTCTCCCAAGTACAATTTGTGACATAATTTTTCGTTGTGGCGTTACCTTTTTTTTTTTCGGTCACCGAATATATCCAGAGAACCTCATCGAGTGCTGTCATGTTGTAACTATAATGTATATGATTGAATCGACATTTTCCTTATGAGCGAGATCATTCCTGCTAAATGTTTTTTTTTAGCATGCTTAAAAGATGTATTATTATCTAATATATATAGATATCCGAATTGGATTTGGAGCGGCAGTTGGGGAAATGCGACACGCCGAGTTCGTCTGTAATAGATAGACGAGCTCGGTTACTAAACGACAAACTCGAATCTAGACAAAGTCTCAGAAGCACGCCTTAATCGTTTACAATAAGCGTTATAGCATGGTTGGCATCCCGATTCCGTCTAGATTTGTCGCCGGTACAATAAAGTGAAATAGAGTGGAAATTACGTAACGTCGTGTAGAAATACGCGTGCGGTTTCTAGACAAGTGATCTTCTTTGAGTAAAATACATCCATGGAATTACAACGCCCACGTAAGCACTGTCGAAATGTTGTTGATTCTATTTTAGATGACTTTACAACCGTATACACTTTTGAATTTTCATAAATCTTCAGATATAAGAAATCTCCTAAACAAGTTTACTAGATTGACCAGCGATATTAGTAACGGGCGTTCGAGTTTAAAATCTTTGTTTTTGGTTGCTTCAGGATGACAACGACTCTTCGCCAAGCGATAAAGGTCTACAAAGACCAATACACAGGAACGTCTTTCGTGACGGGGCCACTAAAATTGGTATGGTAGCCTAAGAGAAACTAGCATACGTGTATGTTATTATCTATAGAAGCCCAGTGCTCAAGCCAGTGGCGTGTGCACGTACCCCCTGTGTGTTTTCTATATGTACGTGTGTTCCGTGCGTGTCCGAGCTGAGATTTAGCCGATAAAAATTGTGGCAAATATTACTAAAGCCTGTCATATTTCGCTTTTAATCTCTGTTATATATTACATTTCGCTCAGCCGGCAGATATAGCCCTACCGATCTTACCATTATTACGTATTGGGAGACGTTGGGAGGTGTAGTTTTATATAGTAATCGCCACTACTTCGTGCCGGAGTCAAACATATTAGCTGTGGAAGCGAATTACTCTAGTTGTCTTCGTAGGGTAGCTACACGACAGAGAACTCGACGGCACAACTCATTCACTGATATGCGCCATACGTTCCTCATTACGGTTTTTGCCCTGACGGCTTTCGTTCGAGATGGCAAAAAATCGTTTCTTTTTTTTTTAATGGCGCGCGAGAGTGCGTCTTGTTTTAATATCTAAACCCAGTAGGACTTTTGAGTGTTCACGAATTTTTCGATGCTTAATAGAACTTTGATCTAGTTTGACGAGGATCGTGCCACATAGAACGGCAATCAGATGCCATAATATGTAATATGTCTGTATTTGCCTGGAGACTATGTGTTGGTGTATGAGGAAGTCGTTGATCAGAATGCCTCGTCAAACACCGCCAGTAACAAAGCCACAACAAAAATGGCATCGAATAGTGCCGAGGAGACGGGTAAACAGTCACGAAAAGCTCGTAAAGCAGAAAGCTGGCGGGATTCGTTTCTTCAGAATCTGGAATTAGCTGGCTTATACATCGAGGAGGTGAGTTACAAATTGTAACAAAATATAATTAAATCTGTTTAAGATAGCTAAGCACAGACTGGTTATGGTTATGACAGGTCGTTTGTTCATGTTGTTATTATGTTGAAATTTTAATTACAAGGTCCTAACTGGCGAATGGAGACTGCCTCGATGGGACCACACCAGCCGAACTCACTCTGTCTTGACACGACATCACTTTCCTTTATTTTCATTTCATTTCCTGTCTCTGTATTCAGGAGGTTGTGGAGGTTTTGGGGGAACGCAAAAAGCTGCACTTTATTAAACTGTCAGCACCGTGGGAAGTCCTCGTAGACTATGCTGAAGCATTGTGCTTTCGGGCACCTTTGCAAATAGACACTCAGTCGATGACGGTATGTACACCGTATGATGATAAAATTTCTTAGTAGAATGACGTAATTTCTTAATTTATTCAAAAGGAAGTTAATTTAAAGGCGACAATATATTAGGAGAAATATGCAATGCAATGCAATGTACTGCACTAAAAAAAGTATTAATTAGTTGAAAATCCTAACGATGTAACGCTTTGTTTGTAAACGGTATAAATACCGTTCTCTCGATACTACTCGAGGCAAGTACTTATTTTAATAAGTACTCGCCCCGGCTAGTTGCCTGTTTACAGAACGGGTGTTTTTGTTCGACGCGATAGAACAGCTACGTACTTAAGCTTTTGTGCAGGTCAAGTGAAAATGACGTATAGTAATGTTTATTGTTTTTATCGTTACTATATCTATAGTACATAGTTCAAAACTCACAACGATCCTCTAGCTAAGGTCAACTGTAAAACTGCCTTGTAATTTCGTTCGCTTATCTGTCCAGAAACCGAAATGGCCAGAGCGTCCTCTGGGTAACTACCTGCAAGCGCTAAACATTTTCGACCAGGAGGTGCCAAACGAACCTATCGACTATTATACTTGTCCATTTAAAAAGGCCAAACTTGTTAGGTAAGTGTTGCTTACGTTACTTTTACGGGTTTTCAGTAAAGCACAAAATCTCTGCCGCTGTAGTAGTTCGATATGCTTAAGTTTGTTATCGAATGCTAAATACTACGAAGTTATGTAAAACGTGTGCGATTAGAGTAGCGAGAGAAATGGAAAGAGACGCCAAGCGATTCCTTAATACTCGTTGCTTGATCCATTTCTGTAGAGGGAATAGCAGGTACTGTTGTATATGAACAAACCCACTTAGTTCCCGCTTGAGTCATTATGCAATGTTGGCCTGTTAATAAATGTCTCTTCGAGGTCAGCGGTCTACACAACACATTAACTATTTATCTGGATCGGCAACGACTTCCTACATTTCGCTTAATTCTTTTTTGTGAGGTTCAGATTTTTAGGCAGTAGTAATCATGACGAATACTTCACAACGACGCAGCGTATTAGAATTGTCCATGAGATCCTACAGAAGACTGAATTTGGTCGTCGACGGAAAGCTCATATCGGTCTTGATCGCCTTCTCGAAGAATCTATCTTCACAGCTGCTTACCCGTTGCACGAGGTAATTTGGGTCCGTCTTGCTTGTAGGTCCTATCTTGATGTGCTGCCCACGTACCTTACTTGCGGAGAAACGGCTAGTGCGATGAGAACGGGCATGCTTAGACAAATGCATTAGAGGCTCGCTGAAATCTTTGCTCATCGATCCGGAACATCACGTTGCCTGGGAATGAACAAGCAAACTCGTATTGAACGAGAACGAATAGTTAGTAGACCTAATATTACCATCTGGCACTTTGGATTTCGAAGGTAGTATCAACGTCAGGCGACTAACATGTCTGTAATACAGGCTGCTCTGTTAAAAAAAAATGAACATTAGCTTAATCATAAAACGACAGACATGTACAAACAAAGCTTGAAATAATAAGTCTTCATACTTGTTTTGCATAACGAGTTTCGAAAAGTGCCGCGAGGTTTGGCGAAGGTTCGATTAAAAGTAAATGTCGTTTTAGCCTTTTGCGCTGAATACGCTCATGCAATCATTGTGACGCAAGTGGCAATATTCCACATTGGTCTTAGAACTAAGAGGTTAAAAATTGATGGAATCGAAAACTGTATTGGGAACTAACGAAAAATATCATTGGACCTAACCAGCAGAGTCAATGAGATCAGCAAAACAACAACGATTTGATAAAAATACGCGCATCGATAGAAACAAATGAAGGCACTTTCCGAAAGGTGCGCATCTGAAGACGGCTATTTTTAATGAGAGGAGAGGTTATTACTTTAGAGCCTGCGCAGTAGTCTGGCGCCAGCAATTATGCAATGCATGTTACGTTTAGAATCTGATAGTCTTACTTGTTACTGAACTGTCACAAAGTATGTCACGTATGTGCTTCGATAACAGTATTTTCGAATGATGCGGTAGGGCTGTCACAAACCACCCGAAGACTTACTTCCGCGAGAGTATTCACGTCGGCAGGTGCTATTCGAGTTCTGGGTCCGATGGGGTCGGTGGTACAAATTCCAGCCACTCAATCATATCCGCGAATACTTTGGTGAAAAGATCGCCATTTACTTTGCTTGGTTAGGTCTTTACACCGCTTGGCTATTGCCTGCCGCCGGAGTCGGTATCCTCGTGTTCATATACGGTATCGTCAATGTTGCCACAGACAAGCCGACGTAAGTATACCTATCTTGTGATGACAGTCATGCTTTAGGTAGAACTATATACGCACTGTTTCGAGTACAAGATGCCGCCGCATATAAGGCCTAAGATTTAACCTTCAGATTTAGCCCTAAAAAAGTAAACGAATGACATGGAACTATAGCAGTCGATGAAAAATGGAAGTAGCAGTCATCAATCCTCGAAAGATTTAGAGAGATGTAGTTCTGGTAGATTACGTGCAGTTTTCGTTCGGACCGGTATGGTCTACGAATAAATTTCACGCCGTCTCTTGGTGTAACCTCTCCAATATTGATTTCTGATGTTATGGCCCTAATTTGGTTTCCTCGCTTGCGACTCGCTGTTGTAGTGCGGAGCTTTGCGCGAGTGATTATATATACCGAATGTGCCCTCGCTGCGAGGAACGTTACGGCTGCGACTTCTGGTATCTTTCGGAAATTTGTATTTTCACTAAGCTTACGTACCTCTTCGACCATCCGGGAACTGTCTTCTATTCGTGTTTTCTTTCGTTTTGGGGTAAGTGAAGCGTGTGCGCGGTCATAAGTCAACGGTATGTCACGTTGTTTAGTCGTCGTACGCAGTGATTGAAGTCAATAAACGCGATAATTTTAACCTGTTGCCAGCCTCCAACGATGTGGTAGGATCGATCAGTTTACCCCTACTTTTATCGTGATTACATCTAGTATCTCTTATCTTATACGGTTCTAAAGCTGTAACTTTCCTTGAGTACTGGAAGCGTCAATGTTCGCGCCTAGCGCACCAGTGGGATTGCATGGACTATGAGGAAGAAGAGGAACCGCCTCGACCCGAATTTGCCGCTAAAGCGTACTCCGAAGCGCGCAATCCGGTCACGGGTCAACGGGAGCCCTCGTTCCCGCACTGGATT
This sequence comes from Varroa jacobsoni, assembly GCF_002532875.2. Classification (NCBI taxonomy): domain Eukaryota; kingdom Metazoa; phylum Arthropoda; class Arachnida; order Mesostigmata; family Varroidae; genus Varroa; species Varroa jacobsoni. The sequence continues at coordinate 45,498 of NW_019214791.1, forward strand.
CGCATGCAACGCATCGTTGCCGGCATCGCCATCCTTATTTTAATGGTTGGTTCCGCAATTGTTTTTCTTCGTCCAGCTATCCGACCCACTTTATATTCTGTTTTTCTTTAAACATGAGTAAATAAGTTTAACTACTGATTATAGATACTACTGACCGCTAATTCGCATAGTATAAGTATTGTATGATAAGACGATTGGCTGAAATCACTCACATTGTTCGATAATCCTTACTCGATAGTCAAATTATAAGCTTCAGTATGTAGACTGACAAAACGGCAAGCATCTTGTAATACGTTGTTGCTTACGTTCTCTTACAGCCTGAGCGGTTGCTCTTAATGAATAGACTGATAATGGTGAAAATTTTTCATGTTATTTTTATTGTTTCCTTTTAATTACTGTTACGCGTGGCGATGTGCCGTTACTATAGTGACTATTCGATCATCCAATCGCTTGGCCTTGTCGCAATTGTGCTGTTTTTGTCGACATTGCCTAATTTTTGTTATCTGTAACGTTAACGCTGTTGCAACTGTGCTTAGCGTCTGCGCTGTTTGCCGATCTGACCGTTCTGTCTATCTGTCTGTGTGTATATGCGAATGTACCACGGGGACGCTGTAGATATCTCTAGTTTTGGTCTTCATGGTCTCGGTCATCATCTACCGGGTTCTCATCTCGATTCCACTGTTTCGGTCGACACAACTGAAGGGCTTTGCTTCAGTGATTGCGTCTTCCTCAGGAGCGTTCGTTAACCTGATCTTCATTATGATCCTTGAAAGGATCTATCGAAAGCTTGCCTACAAACTCACCCAATGGGGTTAGTACCGACGGTAATACGTTTACATGTTACGTTAAGTCTTCCTTGGATCGGATCAAGCACAACCGATCACTAACGCTTGTTTGTCAGTTGGGCTACACGCAGTGGCCGTGATTTATCTGTATATAGTCACGCTTGAAAGTTTATTGAAATAGGACAATGTATTGGTGACCACAAAAGAAAAGGAGAGAACATTGACGACGACGTACATATGCGTACCTATGACTAAACATATTGCCGACTTACAGAGAACGGGCTGCACGATCTGTGACTGCGTGATTAATACCACCACAGTAGAAGCACTAATGTGATGTTATTGCTGTTGTGACGAGCAGTTGTCATAGAAATTACATTTTTTTTTTGCTATTGATAGTACTAATCCTTCTACCGCCTTTGATATCTTTTCGGTATTCATCTACAGTTATAACACGTGGCCTTTGCGATAATAAAACTGGGTTCCGCGGGTAGTATCGTCGCATAGTTACTAGTGTTAAAAAGCTCGATATTTGTCATAGTTAACATAAAAATCATTTTGTTTCGTATTTTAGAGATGCATCGCACACAGACGGAATTTGACAATAACCTTACCTTTAAGGTAAATATAATATATACGAGTAGAGGAGTGGAAAATGTCTACCTAGTGTAAACTTTTATATATATGTATTAATTTATTCGTTCTCGATCATACCGGGACAGGGAGACAGTGGGCAAAAAAGCAGACTTCCAAGAATTAAATGGTCATATTTTGATTTGATTGGTTTAATTATTGTTCGCAGGTGTTCATGTTTCAGTTTGTAAATTACTATTCATCGATATTCTACATCGCCTTTTTCAAAGGTCGTTTTGTGGGCTACCCAGGCCATTATACTAAAATGTTAGGCCTACGCAACGAAGAGTGTTCGGGCAGTGATTGCTTGTCTGAGCTTGCTCAACAACTAGCTGTCATTATGATCGGTAAACAGACAATCAACAATGCACAGGAAATACTCCTCCCGTAAGTTCCCGTTTCACAGATGCTGCTTATCTACTAGAAATCGTTTTTTTTTTTGATACAAATACATTTTACTATTTATAGTGAATGTTATGTATGATACTGTCGATGACTAGGCTGAATAACACCTTTGATGTATAACTGCACCTGTTTATTCTGTCTAATAGAAGACTGTGAGGAAGGACGTGTCGTATTTAGGTTACCGCGTAAGAACCGTGCGAACTTTCACTAGTGATTTGCTACCGCTTTGCATCTATTATACATATCAACTGATGGAGAACTTATTTATACTTACATTTTGTTGCCTAGACGCCATTTGCATCATAAAGCTCCGATCTAAGTAAGCGGTTAGCAGACGTGGAAGAGTCTTCAATTCCATGCCGCAGGCCACATGTCAACAAAATTAATATTGAATAATTACAGTCGTGTATAGAGAAAGATGAGTTTTATTTGTGCTCCCCATCACCCCATCATAGAGTACGTCGGTACAGTTTTTTCCTCTTGTATCAATGTGACTTTGCGTAATTCCGTCCAAGATGCTGCGTTTTTGTATATTTGTTTTTTCTGAACTGTTGTCATTATAGTAAATTGCAAAACTGGTGGAGTCGCAAAAAGACGCAGTTCCACGAGGACGGCAAATTGACGCAATGGGAAGAGGATTACACGCTGTCGCCAAATGAAGGACTCTTTCAAGAGTACCTCGAAATGGGTAGGCATCAGTTGTTGTGGACTGATTCTACTATCTTCATTAACTTTTTTGATCTTCGAGAAATGTACGATCAGTTTGCCGTAGTCCATAATTACAAGCAAGCAGTTTCTATAATTTTTTAGCATCTTGAAACATAAAGCGTGTTTTTACGCAAAATAATGTGTGCATGCGCTTCGTACTAAGAAAAAAACCCCACTGAAAACCTACCCGGGAAATTTGGGACTCATCCTTTATAAACATTCTTTATCATTCGGGTTTACTGGGACCCTGTTATTTCCACTGACTATTCTCAGTGGCTTTTGCGCGTTCTCAGTAACATGTAATTGACAACGTAATAAATATGGCTATCGTCGGTTGCCTGTTTTCGATTTTCAGTGTTACAATTTGGCTTTATCACGATATTCGTGGCCGCATTTCCACTGGCTCCACTCTTCGCGCTGCTCAATAACTGGATAGAAATAAGGTAAGAGCGACTCACTGTTTTTCTCAGTGGATGCATCCTGCCTTTGTTACGAAGCTTTCCCAAAAAGGGAGCAAAGTTTCTTTCGGTTCTCGAAGAACGTGACACTCCTTTGGAGATTCCTTGTGAAAGAAATGCGGTATACAATCACAGTATAATCTCAGGTATACATTTAGATGAATAGAACCCTACAAATAAAATATTGGTTAAATAATAACTGCAAGGAAACGGTTGCAGAATGGTCTGATTTAGGATGTATATTTTTCTCTACTAATAAGTTTAGTGAGACCAATATGTCAGATCTCTTTTTCTGTCAAATTCGGCCGATTTTTGGCGTGGAAAAGTGTTCTATTACGTATTGTGTATGTTCGTTATTTAAGTGCAGGGCAACGTATTTGGCAATCGAAATAATAGTATCGTTCTCCCACCCCAGATTGCGTCAGTAACTTTTATCAATGAAATTATATAATAAAATAAATTGATTCTCATTTAATATTTTCACTTAACACAAAATCAGTGCTAGGCATCTTTGAAATAATCAGTGGGAAGTATGCTTCTCTTTTACAGGCTAGATGCACATAAGTTCGTCTGTGAAACACGGCGTAGCGTACCCGAACGTGCCCAGAACATTGGGATTTGGTTTTCGATACTCGAGTTACTCTCCCGTGTGGCTGTCATCAGCAATGTAAGCTGGAGTACGATGAAATAAATGTCAACCATGAGTTCTTCTTCGTTTTTATGATGTATTTTTAAATTTTCTTATTATAGTATGCCGTGGGTCGTTAGTCAATCAGCTGAGTGAGAGATTACGTAACGAACTCTAACATCGACTGTTAGACGATAAAGAGCCGGACGCCGACCCGAGGAAAAACTTCAAAGTTTTTCTAATTTTTACGGATGGTAATTGATGCATTGCAGGCGTTTCTAATCGCGTTTACATCGGACTTTCTTCCACGGATGTTGTATATGTATAGTTACGATCATGGCTCTCTAGAAGGTTATCTTAATTTTACACTGAGCGTAGCGCCAGATGGAGCACATTCACAGAGCTGCCGATACAGGTAAGGAATGGCTCACCTCTTCTGAACGCCGTTCAAACATAAACTACTATCACTTCCGTTTTTAATTGATCCTTTGGATAATTTTTTTCGCTTCGAATAACGTAGAGATGCCGTTCGCACGTATCTGGTTTATGTTACTGACCTAATTTTATAATCAGGCTTTAAGCTCAAATAGCTCAATTATTCTTCATGTTGTCTGCGTCATACGTACGTACGTACGCGTATTGCACTTTACAGAGACTTCCGCGACTCACAAGGGGTCCACACTACCTTCTTTTGGAAGCTGTTGGCTGCACGATTTGCCTTTGTACTAATCTTCGAGGTAATAGATTAAAAAAAAAAATAATAAGTGTAAGGGTGATTTTTACTGTATTAACGATTATACCTTTCCTTAATATATATTTAATTTTATAATTTTTAATCAAGCTAATTGAAACCGCTCTAAAAATTTGTTTTCGTTTCCTTCAAGAAGATAGACGCTCTAATTACTCTGGTACAGAACCTTATTCCAGATGAACCATGTTTAATTATTTTTACTGACTAATTTCATCAGCAAGGGTGCGGTGATTTAAGCAAATTGTTTTATAGTTTTTCGGCTCATTCGTGCTATGAGATAATCTAGTTTCGAAAGGCCACCAAGGTACAATAATATTTGATATCCTTGGAGATCCAATACTCAGACGGCACAGACCTTCAGAAATGAAAGGTATAGTATCATATCGTCAGAGCTCCAAGTATGTGAATATTTAAATTTTGTTGTTTACTCCGTTGTGTTTGTCGGATGTTAGCATGTCGTCTTTGCAATTTGCCACATAATTGACCTACTGGTACCGGATGTGCCCCAGGACGTTACCATCAAAGTGAAACGAGAGCGTTACCTTGCTAAACAGGCTTTCACCGATTCAGAACACATCCTCAAGGTACATAACGCAAATATTTCCAGAACAGTCATTTTGTAGAGACGAATTTTTTTATTTGACTCATATCCCACTGAATCGTTAATTTAGTGCATGTGGACAAATGGCACGGGCTTTATAGAAAAAACACGCATTACCACAGATAAACAGTGAAAGGCACTTGACTGGTAAGGCTCGAAGCTTTTAGTCCCTCTAATAGCTCGAATCTGAGCATAGACACATTGCAGGTTGTGGTGTGAGCCAGCCGTCTGAGGAGAAGCCTAAGGGCGTAGGTTCCGGACGTAAAACACGAAAAATACTACAATTATATGCACTGACTCTATTGAACTGGGAACCACTTGTTGAGATAAAAATTTGAATAGGGATCCTGCGATTGTGATCCTGCTGTTGACGTACCCACATCATAGCACATTGCTGCAGAAATATGGTAGTCCTGACCTTTTTATGAGCGATGCAAAATGATAGACAGCACGTCTGTGTGCAAACTTTTCTTTATTGATATATCTCCCCATTGCTATAGGGGTAGGAAGAAAGTGCTGTTTTCGGCTACTTACCGAAAACATGCACTGCGATCGTTTTGTTTATTCTTCAGTCGGCTTCCTTCCTCGGGTATTTTGTTTACCGATCATCGTTTGACGTGTGTGTGGTACCCTGCAGTAAAGAGGGACAAAACATCGATTAAAAAAGTGATCTAGCATTTCCTCGCTCGTAAATCGCTCAACAAATCTGGGAAAACGTTCTTGTTATTGACATCTTTGCAGTTTTTGATTAGGCTGATTGAATGAATGACGTTACGAACACTGTGAAGAAACTTGAAGAAATCGGGCATCGATTTATCATTACTGATGATACTTTGTTACTTAATTTAAATAGAACGTGTATTATTAAATATATTTTGGAAACATGCACTGTGGAAGCCTAAACAGGCCTTCAGTTGGGCCTTGTGCCGGCTCTTAGTTAGAAATAGCATGATGCAATAGTCACGCAGTAAGACACAGTCTTCTATAGAAAATACACAATTCTCTGTCAACGACGTCATGTAAAGGTTTTTTTATAAGCCATTATAGATACAGCGTTAAAGGCTCGATTTTTTTTTTTTTTTGGTACTTTCTTCTGTTCATCTCTCATCGGTTACCTTCAACATTCCTGTCATTTTTCCCCCTTACCACCTATCAAATCCTGTGTGCGCTAACTATGTGTACCAATGTGTATAAGCCAAAATCCTCAGAACTTGCGCGTAATATAGCAAAGTTATTCAACTTTGTTTTTTTCATATCCGTCGTTTTTCATCTGTGCCGCAAAATAAACGAAATTACATCTTTATTTAGGTAATTGACGCTTCTAAACTGATACCCTAACGAATCCTATTTCTAACAGCTGACAATGTAAAACATATTTGGAAAAACTTTTTTTTGAAAAAGCTGCATAGATATAAAGGTGACCATAATAACAATAATAATAACATGCTGCACCAGAATAATAAACGAATCCGTGCCTTCAAAATATGACTTACAATTTCTACAGGATTAAATAGAGGCAGCGAAAACGGCAGAAAATATTTCTTAGCTACTTTGAGGTAAGTGTCAGGTCTAGCCTTTCGCCTACTCCGTCATACAGCGCTCGATCGAGTTGAATATTTATTATTATTATTATTATGTTCCCGTCACTTGAAACTATCTATCTATAACAAAGCGGAAACTAAAATACAAAAAATTTCAATATGGCCATTTTTAATTTGCCCCTTAACGATGAAGTGAAAAAATCAGCTCTATACCGTCCTTTAGCCACCTCCTTTAACTCGCCGAGGTGGTGGCGCTTCGATCGAATCTACTTGCATGCAGTCGGTCTTTGAAATCGCAATGAAGATAACTAGCAAAGACGGGTGCGCGAGTTGCCTCTGCCATTGTTTTGTCAGGCACAGACCGTCATCGTGAGTGATCTATCAGAAAACTACAATAATACTTACAGAGTCTATCGGTGATTACTAGCAGTGCGATTTCGCGTTTGAGTTGATATAAGTTATGCGAGGGACCAATCGCTTAGCGTTTTTCGAAGTTATTCAGTGATGTAAAACGACTCGAGTCTACTAGGCCGGAAAGCAGCCACGCTACTGGCGAACAAGTTTTCGTTAGCGTTGTAAATATTTTGAACGCTAGCGGGAGTTTGCGATCTCGTGACCGATCTAGTTCGCATATGCCGCGTCTATTTACATGTAATTACACTATCAATTTCAGATCGTTAGAAATGAAGATGCATTTGATGAGGAGGAAGGAGCGACGTCTCGAGGTGCTGCCTACACCAACGAAACTAGTTTTGATTTCCGGATGAATCTGCCTGAGTCAGGTGAATTAGCCAATTCGGGTTAGAGTGATGATTAATCCATGATAATATTTGTAGCAGATACTTTCTCTGTGAAGCCGAACATAGTAACGGACGCGATTCCAACGTTTAAAAGCGTAACTCAAAAAATTCATCGATCGCCCGTAGCAGATGTGTACGTAGATCCAGTACGTAGAGGGGACGATCTTGCTGGTGATATGCCTCTTGCTCAAAAGGCAACTTACCTATGATAACAACCTATGTGAAACGTGGTAATATTTGATCGAGAAAAAAAAAATAAAGACATTTGCCTGATATATGAATTATTTAAACCGAAAAGCGTACGATCGAAAAGAAAGGAATATTGTACATCGATAACAGAACATAATGCATATGATTAACAGACAGGTCACTGACACGACAGTCTTTTCCCTATTACTACTCTCTACATTAACCGCTTTTAGGCTTGTAGGGGACAATTGATACTGGCACGTTCTGGAAAGTTTATGGCGCTGTACTTCGGGATCATAGCATAATTTTCGGGGTTATCGAGCATAGACGGAAATCATCGCGCCACACAACCAGTGAATATTATTAATAAATGATTCCATCGGGAATTGCTTCAACCATATCAACAGGGATTTGATTTCACATATATATATGTTGACATTTCCTGGAGAAGCGTCTCGCCTTATAGAAAGCTGTACGGTTATGCGCCAATGACCATCGGCGTGGGCGCTATCTTCAATGGGGTATCTACATCGTGATAATTATAATAATCGTGTATATAAATAAGGGTCGAAAGTCTATTATTATACACCGTATATTGTATGAGACATTACATACATACGTGGAAAATTTATCGGAAAAAACTATCTTCCTCTATGTTATAACAGAAAACGACGACAGCAAGCTCGCGCCTCAGTTATGAACAATTTCAATCGGAATAACTAGCGATAAAAGCGTGATATGAAATGTTTTGCGGCACGTTGCGATCTCTTCAACAAATTTACGTTGTTATTACTATTGTCAATGGTAGTTGTTATTGTTGACGTTTATTGTATATATGGCTGTTTTAGGTTGAACCCGTTGAATGTTCTAGATGGGGCATCCAGCAATCCTACAATCGATAGAGTAGGAACTTTGCTCATTTGAAAAGTCAAGCACAGATCTACATTATATGGCTATAATGTATTCGTGCTACCTGTGCACATAGAGAAGTTAAGCGTTACCAAATGTGGCCGCCTATCAAAGGCAACGTATCTGCTGTCTAGTTACCGGTCGATTCATTAATGGAAAGGTCTACAAACAACGAATCATCGGCCATCCACATTGCTCTGTCAGTTAGGTTTATTAATAAATATATGTAAATAGGTCAGTTTATTAATAAATAGTTCCACCATTTGAAAAGTACAATTATTGACTTTACGTGACCAATGTATGCTTTTATAGAGCTGCATTCAGTTATTTGTAGCATGGACTGTCCTACATGTGATGCGAAATAATTTCTCTTAACTAAATTTCGCTTATGGACAACGTTTGGGCCGCTAGGCGGTTAAAGCCATCTTATTAATTAGTCTCGCTCCATCTCGATGGGAAACGTGGTGTATGGGTCCAAGACGTTTCGTGTTAAGTTCTTCAACCGCTTGTCATGGGCGTTGAATCCGAACTTCTGAGAACTGAATAATACTCAAAAGTGTATGCGAGTCCAGTTGCAGATAGTAAAACAGATGTACGATGCCTAGACAACAAAAAAACACTAGAAAACTGGTTGTATGATGCGGTCAATATTTGACGCCAGCTATACTAATATTAATGTTAAGCCTGGCCTCATTTCAACTTGTCTTATAACATGTAGTCTTGTCAGCGCGCATCTTTAAGAAAATCAGAATGGTGAAATATGCAGCTTATTAAACAGCAGATATTTTTAGAACGGGTCGTTACGAATGGGCCGTTTGTTGACTGGCTGCGATGATGGGGTGTAGAGGATTACGAGTCTCCACACTGACAAAATAGTTATCTAGCTGAAACGTACAACTGTTCTGCTTATATAGCGCTGTACGACCACAGCTCTGAACCGTAGAGAGACTGCGCTGCATCATATCTACGACTTGGTCGTATCAATTCAACGTTTGTTGTTATTCATTTAGTGGCTAGTTTCGAGGAGATGCTGTAGACGGCTCTGGCATCTGATAGTAGCGTTACTGCTGTACTTCGAATAAGACGAATTGGGATTGGTTTCATTTTGTATCATGTGAAAGGACGAAACCTATACGGCAGCACAATGTCTTTCCTCTATTCCTAAACCTTTTCGTCTATAGAACGATAACTATGGAAGTGAAAGCTGAAGCCAGATGTTTGCTGGCCTAATAACTAGGCACAGTGGCGATGATAATCTAAGTCTGATACAGCTATTCATTTCGGTGTGGACGTACGAGATCTACTCAGTAAAGACGCTACTCAGCAATGATTGATCATGGAAACTATAGATCGATAACTTTTAGTTACTCACGTTATTCTAGAAAATCGACTGAGGACGCAGTATGTTATGTGATGAGGAAGTAAGCATTAAAGTAACCTTCAAATGCACGCGTGATAATTGGAAATGTACAATGGATGCAAGTTCCAAGAAGTATACAGTAGAATAGATAAATAGATTAATCCGTTCGTAAACTTTTTTTTTTCAATTAATCATCACCATTTTCTGAATCGCTCATCTCTTTTTGACCTACATTGAACTAATAGTAGTTTTTCGGACGTCACCCGGATTGTCGTTACACAGTACTGCAACGTTTACCATATATATTCAATGGGAGGTACAACAGAATTTGTAGGATTGCCTATCTCGCCTAAAAATCATTCCAACTACTGCTATATACATAGTAATACGAATCAGTGATTTTACTGCATCGGCTATTATCATTGCGATTTTAAAAATCCATTAGATAACATTATATATGTCTATAAGCTTCTTCATTCTTATGAAAGGCTAGTTAGTGCTTGTGTGTGGCATGATATAATTAGTCCAGTGTTTAGGTGGCTTTTGCTAACTGTCGACAATGGCGCCCATGTTTAAACGTAGACTCAAATAGGGTCTTCGATATATTGTAAGGGTCAGTAGAATAAAAAATTAAGTCTCGGTATATTCGTTGGTACGTTCTGATTTCGGTGGCTGAAATCATTCATTTATGTTTTGCTTAATTCCCTTCTTCCTCTGGAATTTAACATTATTCTAACATAGTATTAACTGTAATTCAGCTACAATGCTTCTATATTAAGAAGGTCGGTATAGTACGATCATTTTCTCAGAGTCGTCTCTTTGAGGACCTATAAACAGTCGGAAGGATGATGCAACTGTATTGTATCCACATTGCAATATAATTCTACCTTATAGCTTCATGTGTTTTCTTCTTTATGGGAGATGCACTTTTGCTACCTGAAAAAAAGTGGACGATGATGATCGTTTGCTTCTCGCAAAGAAGTAAGCTACTGTTTCTTTAACACAGACCAGGTTACGTCACCGCAAAATGCTCCGCACAACTTCCCGCCCATTTAAACTTCATCGCTGTATGTTCTTGCTAGCAATGAACTGTGAGAAGTAAACCGAAAGCAGTCATGGTAATAAAAAAAACATCATATAAAATATATAGGAAAAGGGAGAACATCGTGATTTGGCTATCTGTCTACACAAGCGTGTGACAACAAAAATATTACGATACCATAGGAAATAGAGATATAAACGATAAGCTATTCATATC
>NW_019214792.1:0-56476 GCF_002532875.2 Varroa jacobsoni
CTTAATCTGTATATATACGTATATATCATCTGATCTAATATTGGAACATTAGTATCATAAGCTTCACAATGTTTTATAAGATGGTTGACTTAATGAGAAAGGTGAAAAGAGGCTCATATGTGGGTAAATAATTTTCATGTTTAAAATTTATTAAGAAAAATTCTGATGATTTAAATTGCGCATGTCAGCAACACTACTTCCATATTCAGAGTCTTTCTTCGGTATTTAGCAAGAAATTGTTAATATACCATAGACTCAGAAGTTAGTAATTTATCAAAATTATATTAATCCACGAACTGTTATTGATGATAAGTAAAAATTGAGCGCGAAACTATAAAATGAGAACTTTTCATCATGCTGCGTAAAAACTCTGCTTTTGCAAGAATAGCAAAGATGATTACGATATCTCGTCATGCTGGAGTCAATGCGCGGCCTCATGTGGAGCTGATTCCAAGCCACTTATTTGCCCGCGTGGTCCTAGAGTCAAGCGTTTACATGTCCAGGCGTACCGGTGAGTTTGCAGTAAGTTAACTGTTATCAGTTAATCCGGCTACTTGAACGCCTTCAGAGATGAGAACCTATTTAAAAAAGAAAAAGAAATTTATTTGGGAGCAATAACGAAAGGAGGATTTTTTGTTAAACAGAATCACGGCTGAATGCAAGAAGCAAACTGCAGGGACCACGCGATCTGCTCAGACTCGGCCTGTGGACAAGGGTGTATGATGTGCCATTTTTATTCATTTGCTGAGCAATCTCAGTCTGTAAAATGTACTTTTTGGGACTGAATTGTATACTGACGAACGACTCTCGAACGAGATAGGTTTAAGATCACATATCTTAGGCAATATGGGTCGCGTTGATTTGGGGTCTGTCTAATTTGAGATCTGACGTTTGGCAGTAATAGAATATTATTCAACTAAGTAAAATCGAAGATGAGTGATTTTGGTGATTGATACCTTTGATGGGACTGAGGAATCGTGCATTACGGATCGCTGCCAGCTAGTAAGCTGATTGATACGTGATTCTACTGTCAAAGATCAACGACATTATCACAAGCGATTGACATAAATTAACCCTGGAAAAAGCACTGTCGTTTACCATAACAATGGCAGCCCATATAGTTACTTAGCTACCCGATAAAAATTTAGAGAATTACACTGGGAAAAGGTTAAATATTACATTAAAATCTGTTTTAGCCTATGAAAAACTCTTCTAATGGTGTTTCTCTAAAGGAATGCAAAAGTCATTTGTGACAATTTTTTGCTAAGAAACCACAAAAGTTCGACAGTAATCGGATCATGGCATCACCAGAAAAATGGCAGAAGGTTACATATCAAAATTGTATACTTAGTTTACTACGTTGCTAAACTAAATGGGTCCAGTTGGGTTCTAGGATGCCAACAACCATTTTCCATGTCAGTGAAATGCCACCGAAATACATACAATTTGGGTTTTTTTGCACATGTATAATGTCAGTCGCAAATGAGTCACCATAACACTTGCTTTTACATGAGACGCACTCGAAAACGAGCGTCAGCCATTATCGCAAGTATTATAACAAATGCTCTAGGACAACATAAGACGATTTTACGAGTTTGCCTGAGCTTGGTTAACCCCATAGGAGACAATTAGATATTGTCCTAGAGCCTATGCGATACTTATCCAAAACGTCAGGTTAAATGCATATGAAGGGGCACGAAAGGTGAACTTTTAATGAGACGGACGCAGCTGAGAGTTGAAAAGAATCGGTTTGTAATGAATTCATTATTCAGTATTAGTAGGTCCAAGTTACGGCAAAATCAAGCCTGTAGTTGAAGTAGCATGTGCTTCAACCCCAAACCATTTTGCTAACACTAGAAGGTTTTTTCGAACGGTAGGCATTTGCCTTTCCCTCTGCGAAGCTACTCTTGTCCAGCCTTTAATACTGCTCCCACTTCAATCAGATTGAGCATAATGGACACGGGTCCGATAGCCATAGTTTTGAAGACAATTGCTCGAGCTACGGGTGAAATACGTTGCTTGCTCTTGGAACAAATGGTTATGTACTTTGTACCCACGTTTTAGAACGTAATGAGCGTTAGCTCGATGCACATGCTTTTGTAGAATTAACGCCTTCCATGAGAAACAATGTGATGTCTTTCAACGACACGTTACGAGTGCGAAAACTAATGCAAGGTTTTGGAAGTCTATGCAACAAGAAAACCGTCTGTCCATATAAGGTCTGAGACGAACATGTCAGGTGCGCGGTTGTTCTAGTACCGTGCTAGATGGCGCCATTTAATTAATTTTTGGTGCACTTCCAGCCCAGTAGACAGATGCCACTCTGATATTGGTTCTTAAAAAGAAGGACGATCAACTGCGTTGTCATAATGCTTGTTATAAGCCGCTTTCCTGCTTGCTGATTAATAGACTGAGTAGCACACCTAGAATGTATACACGCTGTCCCAACGGAATAGCGTGGGTTGTACAGAGAACGCTCCACAAAATGGCGTGCAAAACTCTGACGGCCGAGAGCACAGGCACCAGACAATCAGCCGAAAACATATGGTGTATAAATGATTTAGTGGTGTACGGGTCGCACAAGTTCCAAGTGGACGAAGGCCTAGCCCGACTCTACGAGGAAGCTATAGGTTTGAGGTTAACTGTTGCCAGGTCGCTTCTTGTCTATGTAAACCAGTTACTGGCACCGGAGATTGCTCTTCTCCGCGAACGGCAGAATTTTCGTTGTGCACTGCGCCAAAAGACGCAAGAAAGCAGGCTAAGCTGTATGGGCGATCAAACCACGTCATCGATTGTTTCCCGCAATCACTTTCATCCTGTCCGATTTCAAGGTAACTCCAATGGTAACGTATGGGACACTCGTCATATGGCAATATTCAGTAGATATTATAGAACTTTAAGAAACAGAATCGCGTCAAAGCTTCCTTTTTTCAAAGAGCACTAAGGTTACACGTAGTGACCCGAAATCGCTTTTCGTGTATCTTAGCCAATCGGTCGGTGCTGTCTGAGGGCCTACGTCGTCGCTTTGAGCTCCTAGCCACCGAAGCCTTCAAGACGAAACTGGAACCAAAATTTGTGTAAATTAATGGAAATGTGTTTGCTTCTGATGCGGTGAAGAACAACGAGCGGAAAGGGCCGAACGGACTAAATAGACACGTCATCACTCATTGTCGTCCATGGGCTCCATCATAAACTTTGCAAGAAACCAGGTTTTTATGAGCAAAATATATATGATGCCATTTGTTGTCCCGTGGCGTCTTGGACATGTGTTAGGACATTTGTTTAATCTCTTGAATTAGAATTTTGTAAACTCATTAAACCCGCATGATTCGCACAGGGTGTTCAATAATTGGGGTATTGTGTTGAAGTTTTTCGCTATTATCCGCGAAGTTAAACAAGTGAGATTTGATTGACCGCTCACGCAGAAGCGTCCAAGCATCCGTTTTTCGAAGTTTACTTCTTTTCAAATTTCAATTAACACAGCCTACAGTTGTTAAAAAAATTGTTAAGATTGTTGAGCTTCTTTCTCTTAGAATTACAGTAACTATGCGTTACCTATAATAATTAATCTAGTGGCCATAAAAGACACACGAACGGACTTGAATGGGTCTCGGTCATATGGCTGTAATTTCTAAAGCCCGTATTTTTTCCTTCATTATATTAGTCATATATGTAAGTATACACGCAACGTTCAGTTACCCCCTTACAACGAGATGCTCCAAGGTGCGCAGACATTTTTAGATGATTGAGATCAACACCGGTAAGCCGTCACCAGTAGACACCGACAATGATTGTCAATCAACATTATCCGTATCACAATCTTGATATAGTACGCGATTATCATTACATCGCACTCCTAGGAAGCTGCCTCCTTCGTTCTCCCTGTTGCCGGTTCCCCGTCTCGCGTTTTTTTTTGCAGCTATTCGATGGCGCACCGGCGGTTAAGGTGTCCAAAGGGACACTGCTTTACATCACTTGTGGAAGAAGGTAATAACAAGGCAACACAAAGCTCGACGGACTCCTTCGAACGCTGCATCAGCTCCTACTAATCGTGCGTTCAGCGGCCAACGCTTTCTCTGGCGTCTGCGTGGTCATTGTCCAGTGTTAGTGTGCGACTCTAAGAGATTCTCCAGTGAGTACGTAGGAACAAGCGCCACAGTTCCTTCTCGATTTTAACTAAAAGTGGTGAGATCAATTATTTGTCCCTTTTATTTTCGACAGAAATCCTTAAGCGACCCTGACTCACGCCGCCAGGGGCGGTGGATGGCGTCTCGATTTTTGCTGGATCACGCCTCGCCTTTATGTGCATTGGTGCCAGTATTGCGTAGTAAATATCGTTAATATATAGTATAAGGAGTAGTTAAATTCAAGGTAAGCATTTTTCGTACTGTTTTTTCCAGTTAGTGCCTCGATAGAAAGCGCTTTGTTTTTCATCGATTACTGATTTAGCTTAAAACCGCGTGAAGTCACCCTTTACAGTCATAGTTTCAGTCTATAAAACTTAGCCTATCGGTAATTACGCCTTGTGGGGCACAGGATGATACAGACTCGGTGGTCTAGGGTTCTGGCAACCGAAGACCAACTAGTTGTTTGTATCCTCGAACATGGCACGGATACTATTAGCTTTGGTGACGTAATCCGGTTTTCTGTACGCTGCTGTACAAAAGCGCTATTATAAAATTTTAAGCTATGGATTCTTGGTGACAAACAAATATTTACACGATTGTTATTTTATGCCCATGCATGCTTTTATCCTCGTCAATACAATCGTCAGTGGGCAAATCAAATTTTTTTCTCTACCTGTTTGTAGCCGCTGCGTTAACATAGGAAACACAAGGAGATTACTAGCAGTAAACATGCCGGGAGCAAACGAACTTTCCAAGCTTCCCGCTCCTAACGAGATCGTGATTCTCAGCGGTAACTCACATTTGGATCTTGCCCATAAAATTGCAGCGTAAGTATTATATCATTAAAAGATCCCTAAGGACAATCCTGAGACTAGCCACTTAAGGTAAAGAACGTTTGCCTATTGCGCGCATTATTATTCTATAGCAACTACATAGTCACCCCATTTTTAAGCTCTTGCATTTTTATAACTATCTGTGTTCGAATTGTGTAGTTATTATTATTTCACGTACCCTCTAAATAGAAAATAGTTTTTTTTTCTCTCGATAGCCAACCTCTTCATAAAAATTTATCTTCTATGTACTACTTATTAGATCTCGTTTTAATCGAATGACTTTACTTTTGAACCATCTACGTACAAACTTGTCTTTCGTCTTCTCAGCGGCCTCGGTACGAAGGTTGGCAAGAGTAAGGTTTTACACTTTGCAAACAAAGGTCAGTAGATCCGCACCGACGTTTTTCTATTCTAGGTACATGTAAGGTAAATAAATTGTAAATGGTCGTGTAATAATAGAGCTTTTTCATACTCTATGATATAAAGTTCGTGAGATTTATTTGAAATCCGTGGCTAACTATACGTTTCGTTTAGGCTAGACAGGGTAATCGTCATCTACAAAACATACCGACATTTACGGCGTCTAAACCCATTGCGTGAACACGAGCTCAAAAATATGGCAACACCCACCACTGGGTCATGTAGATTAGTTTGTAACATGTTGTTTTGAGACCCAGCCCCTATGTATCGCTGGCAGGTATTTTAGTGCAGTCAATCAGGTTTAATGATCAGTCAGTCCTAACAATATCTGTTATGTGTCCATTTTAGAAAGCGCGATTGATGTTGATGAATCAATCCGTAGTCGAAATGTATATCTAGTCCAGTCCGGATCGACGAAGTAAGTAAAGCACCGCGTAGGCATACACACAACTCAATCTAGCATCCGTATCGGCGTCCATCTATATTTATTCCTTGACTTTTTAATTTTACACAGATTGTGTGCCTTTGGGAAGGGGCTCGGACATGGGGTACTTAACTCCATTGGCAGAGATGAGAGGCTTTTTAGGTCAATGCGACAACAGCCACACACTAAACGACATAAAATTTTACTGCATACTATAAATTTCAAAGTGGTATAGCACTACAGTTATCATTATGATGCTCCTACGCACGCTATGTTCCATAGGAATAGACGCGTACAAAGTTGAACTTATTCCTGATTCAACAGTTGAACGTCTAATTGAAAAACATCAAATAGCCGGCAGCATTTGTTGCGTTGCATGTTAGTACTTTTTTACCTCAATGTTTAACCTAATGATCCGGGATAATCCTATTTTCCAAAGCCACAAGGCCAACACTATTTGGCATTGGACCCTCTCAAATCAGCTCCTCTGTCTATGAAATGCTAACAACGTTTGATATATATATAAAATGCATTACCTTCCATTTGGTCATGAACACGCGAATCGCTTCTTCGTGTTCATTGTGACGCATCAACGTTTCTTGTGAATTTCCGCACAATGCATGGAAGCGAACAAAATTAAAATAAATTATATTTAACTGCCATACGCAAATTTTCAGAGACGTAAACAATTCCATCATGGAGTTACTTATCATGGCGTACTGTTGCAAAACTTCAGCCGCTCGAAACGTCGTAGCCGTGGTCCCTTATTTTCCATATTCGAAGCAGAGTAAGATGACTAAGAGAGGATGTATCGTGTCGAAGCTGTTAGCAAGAATGATGGTCAATGCAGGCGTAAACCATCTTGTAACCATGGATCTGCACCAAAAGGAGATTCAGGGCTTCTTTGACATACCTGTTGATAACCTTCGTGCTAGCCCCTTCCTTCTCCAATACATCAAACAAAATGTAAGTGTTTGTTATATAGTAATTCTCGGATCGTTTTTAGTCGTTGAAGATGCATTGGAGATCGTTTAATCAAGTTACCACGAAATGCGTAATTTGTTAGGAAAACTATCATAATCACAGGGATTGGCTATCCTCGTTCGGCACTATTAAGTTACCGATTTATTATTAAGTTACCGGCTAAGTTACCGATGTCCAGAATCGCTTTACTGAATATTAAACTGGATAGCTTTCTTTTATTGTACTTGCACGGATGCAATCTATAATAAAATATCGGGTAAGCCGTAAAAGACGTGTGTCTAACAACCGGATAAGTGCTGTATTTTTTTTTCGTTGTTAAATATGTAATGTACGTTTTTCTAAATCAAACAATGACAGCGGTGAAGTAAAAAAGGCCTTTCTAAAGAAAAGGTAACGGAAACAATCTCGAATACTCACAAACTAAATAAGTCAGCGAAGTTCATTTTTGACATAAATTTGTTTGTTCTTGGAAGTTTGATTTGACTGCAGTTATGACGCGCCAGACATGAGCGTAGCTGCTGCGTAATACTCTGTTGATGAAACATACGCCATTTGTTCTGCTTAAAAAGCTGCTATTTCCCGTTGGCTCATACCGATTTCACATGAAGCTTAAGGAGCATCATATGTCTTCCGTCACACTGGCATTGACTTCAGTTGACTCTGGCTTAGTCCTCAGATTACATCTTGGCAGGTTCTTGAAATATAAATGTCTTTTGGATTGGGAAACTTTAAGCCGCAATATACAGCCACCGCTAAGTTAGGAAACCCTTCCCAACCTTAACATCCTTACAATTTCATCACCTGTTTTGCTCATTTTATATTATTTAAGGAAATTTTTTTTATTCTTTTTTTTTATTATTATTCAACTCCCAACATGGCTCATAATGCTTTTAGTTTTCAGATTACACGAAAAAATCGTTTGACGATATAATAAATATTTAATAGTAATATGGGCAATTAGTCGATATATCTGTTATTATAAATATCGATAAAAAAGGACTCACCTTTTACTTGTAACCTATCCTGTACTGAGACGGACAAAATTACACGATTTACAACGTTTTTAAGAACACGCTTCTTCAAATTAAGTCAG
Source organism: Varroa jacobsoni (assembly GCF_002532875.2). Lineage (NCBI taxonomy): Eukaryota > Metazoa > Arthropoda > Arachnida > Mesostigmata > Varroidae > Varroa > Varroa jacobsoni. Next base: position 7,882 of record NW_019214792.1, read on the forward strand.
TACTGAGTAAAGTTGAATTATATTATTACGTGCATCGAACGGGCGTTCACAGAGGGTTACGCTACCGAATTTTCGAACGTACTTAGAGTCCGATGCCAGTTCAGGCTGTGTTACTAGCCAGGTTAGTCCAATTGGCCTTTTGAAGCTAGGCGCATTAAATTTAATATTCCTATGCATCACGATTGTGGTACGCGGTACTGCGGCAGGTGACTCCCATCAAACATACGTACAATAATTTCTTTTTTGTATTTTCGGTATGTATTAAATCTTGTTTTTGCCAGTATTTTCGATAGTCTAAATAATTCAAACAGATTATAGGTCTCGGATGGGAATCGGCTTTAAAGACTCTTATTTGTGAGCCCAATCGACGATTCCTCAGCCATCGCAAAAGTTTTATCAACTTAAATCAAACTGCAACGTCAACAAAATGTCGCTTCACAAAGATTAAATGAGTGATGTAATTCTAGAAAAAAATAAATTAGTCACAGGTACAATGCTTGTAGTTGAAAACAATTCATTCACGTTCGATCGACCCTTTGAGATCAGATTCTATAGGTAATAATACTTCGTGAAAGTTCCACGAAGTTCCAGGAATCTCCAATCCCTTTAGATAAAAGAAGTTTCCAAACCGATGGGTTATATTTTTCATGAACCATCTGAAACCATCTACGTCGTACGTCAAAAGCTTTTTTGGGGTTTGTTTTTTTTCAATCGCATCCGTTAAATACGTTGGCGAAAACTTCCTAGATTTAAAAAATTATTTTCTCGTGGTGCTTTCTTGTTGTTTCCGTAATGATGAACGTTAGGCACAACAAATATGCGCCGCAGATTTACCGTGCGACCAAAGCTTTTATTTATGCGCACAAAGTGACAAACGGCAATTTCGTTTGGTATTTTCAGTTCTAGCGTAAGAAAGTGGACTATATTGCAGTAGAGCTTTTTATGCGGTTTACGTAATGGGGGTATTTATTGCATACTAACATTTATACTCGTTGAAGGGGAACGGGTAACGCTCTGCGGACAAACATTCATCCATACTAACGATAATAGTTTGAGTCTTCATACTCCCATGAGTAGAATGTGCAGATATTTCTTAGAGATGTAACGCTGGCACGTTCTATTAAATCATTCAAATCAATTAGGAACATGCTTCTCTTTATAAACTCTTTGTTAGTAGTCCGTTACGTCTACTTCTGACGTTTTTTTTTCCACAATAACAGATACCCCCTATTTTCTAAATAACATCTAGTAGACCATTTCGGTATTCTTAATTATCATTGTAGGCAACAACACGTCCTTTAGGCACTGTAAACGGTAAAATCATGCCTAGGATTAAATTATTTTCATCAAGTCCTCTTATTCGCCGATAGTGATTGCCTTTCTATCTAAGCTTCAATATCATACAATAATGTATAACGGCTCTACGACAAATAATATTCATAGAGCTCTACGATGTCTATTGTTTATGTCTGGCAAAACGCCGATAGAAACCATCGTTTTTTAGATATTGCATAGCATTTCCATGCAATAAAATCATTACGTATCATTATGCAGGGCTCGCTCTATGAGCACATCTATTAGTCGCATTAAGGAAGGGAATATTAGAGATGAATTTTCCCAAATACCGTATTGAAACTCGCGAAACACGGGCCGACAACCGTCGCGACAAGAGCATAAAAAGTCTAAGAAGAACGAAACGACACGTTTCAGGAAATAATACCAGCAAATAAGTGCCGGATAGGCCGTCGTAAGGTGAATTGACCTTTTCCTAATTAATGGTTTCTGGAAAAAGTCCGGTAGCCCGCTCAATTTATTATACGTTGATAGTAACGTCTAATCCCACCTAGAATGGAATAGCCTAAACGATACTAAATGCAGTAGATATGGTCAGATGGATAAGATTACTACTGCCACCTATAATAGTTTGCTTTACCAGACCCGAACCAGCTGTGAATCGACATGGCATAGAAAGATACTTCGCGTGAAACCTTTTCATATGCAGTTAGAAACCCACTCCCGGTTAAAAACCTGGCTCCTCACGCCTACCACTGAAAAGGTTTTTGTCATACCTCCAAAAATGTTCACGCGAAATTCGCTAGCATTTCAGCCCTGATGCATCTGATGGTCCGCGTACTACATTTGTCTGCAAATCATACCGCCCCCTCATTTGTTCCTAATCAAGTTCTATTTAAGAATTACATTAAGAGAAGCGATAATTTTTTGCTAATTAGCTCTAAAATATGTCAAAGCTATGGACAATGAAAGCCCGGACACCGTAGCTGCCTGTATGTTTCGAGTTTTACGTCCGGTATCCCAACACGGAACGAAGGCCGTGTATGTCCGGATTTAGACCACAACGCGTCCCTAAGATTAGTAGGTTAATATGTTGCCCACTACACCTTGATGACCTGCATCTTAGCAACTCGATTTCGGCTGTTGCCGTCAAAGGAACTTGTCTGTGGTAAGACGGTAGAAAACGCATTTATCGCACATTTTCCTCGTAGTAATAACCCTTTGAAATTGGATTGTGGCTTGCGAATCGTCAGAGTGGAAACTATTGCAACAGATCCATTTCTTCGATAAATGAAACTAAAAAATCGTACGTTTACATTAACCGATAGCTAAAACACCCTGCACGAAATGAATATGACGTTCAAAGTCACTGCTTTAGCCAAAATTGGTGGATAGGGCAAAAAGGAAATACTCGTCTTCTATTGCAAACAGTCTTTCCACAACATTAGTCACAAATGAAAAGATCGACTCGCTAGCTATGTCGGGAAGAGCTAATATTGCGCGTGTATAAAAGACGACTGTATAGTCAACAAATATAGTGGTCTGTATATCGGCCTAGGACATCCAGATATTCTCATATTATTAGGGCACGTTAATATTGCAGCTAAAATAATTTAACATTTATTTTCTTATCATAATCTAGTACTGGTAAACTCCTGTGATAAATATAAATAAATCATTATGCACATACCTCAGATCCCGAACTATAAGAACTCCGTGATTGTGGCACGCGTCCCAGCTCAAACCCAAAAAGCGTCATCGTTCGCCGAGAAACTTGGCATCGGCATGGCCGTTATACACTCGAAATCTGCTGACGAAGAGGTAATGCTTTTGTTTAGTTGGGAGTGAAAGTTCTCCATAACGACTAATTGAGGATTCGATAAAAGCAAAACACATTAAAATTTATGCTCATCTGCCATTTTTTTTTTGTATATGCTATATGCCAGCAATTTTCTTATAGTACTGCAAATTCATCCTTATTCTCAATTCTGAAATAGGCTTCTCTTATGCTGTTCTGACGGTATTTGTGTGTATCGCACATGTGGTTCTAGAATTTTTCCTAGCTGAAATTTCTTAATAATTTAGTTGGATGTAAGCAAGGCCTGCTGTGCTCAAAGAACATGTCAATACAACAAGAGTATGAAATTTCATTCGACAGGTACAGGATGGCCGTTATTCCCCGCCGCTAGAAGCTACCCGGCGCGTATCGGAGTGTTTTGACGGGAATATACCAGCCACCAGTGTGTCAACTGTAGTCGGAGATGTTACCGGGAGGAACGCTATAATGGTATACCTTCGTTTCTATTGAAATCACTTAGAGTATAATAACGAACTTCTACGGAAACCCTACACGAGCAAATATCACAAAGACACGAAGAAATCAAGCCCACTTAGGCGTATAGGTTCCTAAGACTTGTTCCCTGTCTCTCACCCATCTGCCGTTTAAACTACTGTAGTGTTCTATATTGACTTGGACGATTCAGCAACTATTACAGAAGACCGAAAGTCCCATATATCATAATATTTGTTTTTGTGATACAGGTAGAAGACCTGATTGATGACATTGAAGCGTTTGTTAATGCAGCGGCATTTCTCAAGTGTTACAGTGTCCAAAAGATTTATGTTCTGGCCACCCATGGAGTGTTGTCCTCGGACGTCGAGCTCCTTGAAGAATCCGCCATCGATGAGGTGAATGAATATTTTCCGGCATCCGTACATTTTGTAACATGTTCTTAAATAGAAATTATCGGTGTTCAGGATCCCGCTGATTTTCAAGTATTGAATTCGATAACCTGTTGACTAGGGATGTCAGTCAATTGCAGTTTTCGTCAGACTGCTTTGGGGCCAGATGGGCTCAGCGAATCTGACATACGTTTTTCAACAAGGTAGTTTATGGAAGCTAAAGCGTGCTGCAGATTAATATAGTTTTGTCAATCATGTGAGAAAATTGTACATGTGACCTTTGTAGGTGATTGTGACAAACACGGTCCCTCATGACCACGAAATGGCCAAGATGGCATCTAAAAAAATTAAAACTATAGACGTCTCCGTCCTGCTGTCGGAAGCCATCCGTAGGATCCATAACAAGGAGTCGATGTCCTACCTGTTCCGTAACGTAGCACTCAACGACTAAAGCTATCACATGGCTTCTGCCGATGCTGGGCGAACTCGTACAGCCTCCTCCATTTCCCAAGTTCGCCTGCCACATATTCCGAGCGCTAAATGAGACAAACTCCTTACCGGTTCCAGCACTTCTATTACATAGATGCAATCTATTGTATCGTATCGCAACTAAAATATTGCATGTTATTACGTGTCAATCTGATTTCTTGCTAGCTATATATTATTAATATATAGTTAGCAAGAAATATATATAATAATAGCTATATATAATAATAATATTTACCGAGCTAACTAAACTAATCAGATGATACCTCGCTATTTTCTCTTATCGCTTCTCCTCGCTTATAAAATTCCCAATGGTACATTGGTATTGCGGGTACGGCTAGTACAGTACCATGTAGTAATAATGAGAAAGGTATATAGCGCTCCGTTGTTTAACTCATGACGGAAATAGCGTGTAACCTTTAACAGCGGTAGAGGTAACGACCTCATTGATGAAACTGGCCGCTTTGCTTATTTTTTGGTCATGGCATCAGAGTTTTATCAGAACGTTATAAAACGCTCTCGGACTTGCCTTCGACTAGGACATCGACACTATATAAGTAAATTGATCCAGCCTCTCTAGAATAGATGATTAAGCATAAATAGAAAAATAGTAAAAGGCTTTTAATGGGTAAATATATAAATTAATTGCTATTGTCAGCTAACTATATCAATAAATTCGATCTTAGTAACTATACCGTTAACAATATATCAAAAGGTAACTATCCAATAGTGAAAACAATCAATCAATCAATTACATTTGTCGACTATTCCGTGATTGCGGAACAGAAGGTAACCCGTTAAGAATAAACCGAAGTACGTAATTCGGTTATCTTTGTATACTTATTTATATTGTATCAAATAATATGCCTCGCGTAGATGAAATAGTGCCGAACAAAAGCAAGCCTCGACGTGTTATTGCTGTACATGTACAGCCATCCTATATAGGGTGAAGGGACATAATGTTACAAAAGAATGACAATGCTTATATTTGAATGAAGCTTTTGTGGAATCTGGCACACGCTTAGCGGGTTGTGCCACAGGGGTGTTGTTCCTCGTGGCAAGGGTAGGAGCATTACGATAGTTCTAGCCATCTCAATTCTTTATCTGTTTTGCTATTAAAGTATTATGACCGCACCGCTTTCTATCTAGCTAGAAAGCTTGAGATAGATTGGGTATTTTCTAACGGTAGTGGTTTCTCGATATTGCTTAGGTTGATCTTGTACTGGATCGGGCGTTAAAGGCTCGGATAGGCCGTTCTAGCGAATTCATCATCAGTCTTAAGAACTGTATTTGATAAACCCGTCTGAGCTATTGGGATGGGAACTGTTTGTGGCTAGAAGTGTATTCCGTTGTTTCCGGCTGACACAGCTGCGCTTTGTTCCTGTCGCTTTTTAGCATTGAATTGTTTTTTCCCATTTGAAAAATAAGCGTATTTATATATTGAGACTCAGAAAAATAATAAATGAACTACTCCTAGACCGTACTAAGGGCTAATGACGCTCTTATATGACGCGCTTATGTTACGATAACGATAGTTTGCTTTTTTAGCACAAGATCTCGCGGTTCAAGGCGTGCGGTATAATTTACGTACCGAAGGATTCTAAACTAGCGACTATAGTTTGTTTAGATGAGCTGACACAGTTTCAACTTTTATTAATTGAACTCTGCTGCCAGACGCCGTTTCCTCGTGTCGAAGAGAAAATAGATATTTTCAGTTCCATTGTACATAGATCGTTCAGCTGACAGCAGGCTGGCGACGCTGCGTCATCCGTGGAACAGCGAGACCAGGACGATTCAGCTTCACGTTGAAATGGAACAGCCGTCTACACGTTACTCGCAACGAGCTTTTTCAGACTCACATCGATCCTTTAGTATTTTCCAGAACCTCTCTCAAAGCAAGCTTCTTTCAACGGCGATCTTCCATAAGACAATTTGTTTAGGAAGTACTTTCTCCAGTCCTGAAACCTGACGTCCTACTTCAACGTGGCACCCATGACACAGAGGGTTCGCGCAAAAATACAGTTACAAAAATCGAACCTGCCCAAAAAATAGTACAAACTTTTTGAGAAGCAAATAAATAAGAATCTTGAGGACGTAATGCTTACATGGTGGCAGTAAGCCTTCGCACTGTTAAAAGGCCGCTGTTGACCTATTACTCGTATGACCGTACACCTCTTAATCGTCCGAAGGGTAATGGATCCACAAGCATGTCAAAGGGTACAGATATTAGAAGCGAAAAGAATGACAAATAACCAGCTTCATATGTTTCACCATTACACAACTGAACTAATACAGGCGTGTTACGTCAAACTTATGCATTATGCATTCTTCCGTAGTGTTTTGCTTTCCACTTAACGCGTTATTTGTCTGCTGTATAAACGCGGTTCAGTCAGATTTGGTAGAGTTTTACATTCCAAGTCCTAAGATAGGTCAAGAAAAAAGTAAGGCCATTTATTCTCTGACCTACCGTATCTTGAAACTAGCTGTCCGAATAAGTTTACACTAGCCAGTCGTAGATATAGCTCTGAATGTTCCTTCAGTGATTATATTTTCTGCATAGCAAGTTTCTGAGTCACACATCTTGCAGACAGAGAGGCCAAAATAGGCCGGCTTGGGCTGATTATTACTATTTATTATTATTTTTTTTATAATTACTGAGTAGAAATTAGTAGATCAGAAAACGATTATGCCGTTAGCCAATTACATAAATGGTTCGCTAAGATACCCGACCATCAAAAATTACACCCCACGAAAAGTATGTACATAGTACCCTTCAGCTCTAAACTTCGTTCTAGTTCTAGCGACAAGTATGTCAGCACCTCATGCGCAAGCACTCGTTGTACCCTGAACAGTATTCAATATCAACTCCATTGCGAAGGTCTTCCATAAGTAGATCCAATTAGATTTGTCAAATGCTTCTGCCAGAATAAGAGCAAGCTTATCCGTCCTGGCTATGGATGCTTCCTACTCGGCTCCGGTAAGGCCACGACACGAACTAAGAGTTAGAAGTTGAAAGAAAATTGAAGAATCACTGATTACTAGTGTAAATCAACTAACTTCGAACAATTTGAATAACTTTACGACTGAAAGAAATGGCTCGTCGGTAGCCAGTAGGGTATGTCTTATCATGCTTACAGGCAATCTCAATAATTATCTCTTCTGTCTGCTTCCGAATAGGCCTGTATTTTGCTAGCAGTAGAAACTTGTTTTGCAAGCGACCTTTTTTGTTTTATGAATCGGAATCTAAACAGAACGACGTTGTTTGTGGTAACACTTTACAATTAAACATCACAGTCACAATCTGAGATAATAAAAGACAAAAAAAAGGTCAGACAACGAATGAAATTTGAAAGACCATTTGAACGATTCAGAATAAGCTTGATGTATTTCTTTTTCATTTGTGGTCACAGAATGTATTTCCAAAAGAGATTTGTCATCGATCTGTGATAACTGCTGCCCGATAGCAGAAATCAAAAATGCTTTAACGGATTGAGCTTTAGTTCAATAATGAGTCAACCAGAAAGTCAAATTAAAGTTAAGGTTTCAAAACTGAACATCATTTGACAAGTATACCAAGTTAATGTTACTCCTAACTTGGCCAATGGTGGGCATAAAGTGAAGAGTTTTATTGCTATGAGTTGGGCCGGGAAGTACCACTAACAACCTGACCGATTCTATAGCCCTTATAGTATACGCTACAGAGGCTTCCTGTGTTTATACAAGTGGATTAGGAAGGCGTCGAATGCCCATGTTGAATCAGATAAAGTGAAACCACAATTACGTTTTGCTTTATAGAAACAGAACACTATAAAGACATAGGTCTAATGAAAAATAAATAAACATAAGAATGATAAAGCCCACACGGAACAACTATGTTAACACACGTACAATCGTTATGACCCATCGAAGCGCTCCGCACGTTTGAGTCATCTAAAACAATTTATATGTTCCATCTATGAAAGCAATAAACAAACACATACAAGATAAGAAACGGTTTTGTCAATGGCAGACTAGATAAGGCGAAGATTATTATCGAATGAATATTGATTACACACGCTTATAAAAAGCCGTAAAGAAAACATACTTACATCATATTACGTATCATATATATCGTATAAAGCATCATCTATACGACAACTCTTCGATCATTGATTCGTGGTTCAGCCGGAAACCGCGCATCTAACATCGATGGGATTCGAGTCATAATATCTTTACGACTTCAAATTTTTCTTCCTTATATGGCCCTCTGCATCGCTACATTGACGACCGCTTAAACAGCTGGCTCGTTTTTAGCCTTTTAGTCCGCAGTTCACGACAGATCATTTTGCTGTCTGCGTCGCCTATCTACTCTATTATGGCAGCATGCTATTTGACCTGCATTAGCACGCCGAAATTTACCGACTGGCCGGCGCGACTCTACCAGAGCAGGAGGCTGGCGTCTCCGGTCTACCCCGCCTGTCTATTTGATTGGCTATGCACCAACGGCATTTGACCGTGTGCCGTCTTTCTAGCGCGGTTCGTTTAAATGCTGGCGACGATGGTGGCGACTCCTGATAGAATAAAAAGCGAGACAAAATCAGGCGGTCTCTCGTTGAAACGAACGTAACAATAGCTTGTTAGCTCATTGATAGAGCTAACAAGCAACTGCTGCATGCTTCTCAGGTAAAGTCCTTACTGTTTGTCTTTGTCAGTACGCTGGCGGCTGTTGTTGGCTATGACAGTCGGCCAGGCAGTAGTCGCCAAGAATTCGCTGAACGAAATATTCAATACTGTACATGTAGGGTATGTTATTAATCACCCTAATTCGACTACTGCGCTTAGTTGCTCATGATGTTAGACAATGGATGGACAATGGAACGTTATCGACCCTCCAGTGCACTGTTTGGCTCCGTGGCCAAGTGGTTAAGGCGTCGGTCTTGTAAACCGAAGATCACGGGTTCGAATCCCGTCAGGGCCTTGGGTTTTGACCTTTTCGTTTTTATTGATATACACGTCTGCTTTGGGCTCAAGACTTAGCTAACAAGATATATAACGTTGGGGTGGGACGATTATTCATCGGATATTTATATGTATAAAATAATTCTTCCTTCACTAATAAGAAAATAGTCATTAAATGTGTTTTAGTCATCAGAATTAGTCATGTGCGGCTGTGCAAAAGGTACCCGGTAGAAAGTGACCTTTTCATTTTGTCTAAAAAATTAGGCTAAAGGTTAAAGGGCAAACTAATACAAGGCATTCAAGTAAAAATGAATGCGTTAATAATAACAAACGGAATGAACCGGAAATACATAACTAAAGCATATAATATTCACTGCTACATAATTACGGGCTATTCACGCAACACGGTCATAATTGTGGGAATAGGAATGATAGCCATTGATATTTTGGCCGACAGAGAGGAAAGGTTTGAAGCTAGGAAGGTTTCGTGAAATAGTCTAGTCACTTCGGTCGATAAGGTCAGATTCGTTTTATATAACACACACTAACTTCTTTTCAGCCCACACACGATAGATGATGTCAAAATAAAGATAGAAGATCTACATAAATCCCGTTACAGCGTATGCCGATAATATCTGGTTCATGTGCATTGCCACTAAGGCTCGTTTGGTCCCAGCTTTGTATACATATATCATAACCATGCGAGAAACTGCATCCGTAAAAGCTGGTATTCTTGGAATAATTGAGGCCAAGACTCTATAAACGTCGACATGTTTCGTTGTCTAGGCTTGTCGTTGTCGTATATCATTGATCATAGGCCCAATGTTACAATCTTATTCGTTCATTTATTGTGTTGTATGTGTAATTATGCTTATCAAAGGTTATAACTGATAAGATACCATTGCAAGGGACCGAGGATGATTCTTCCGATTGACTAAAAACATCTTGCATAGCTTAAGATAGTTATCACCCAGGCGATTCTTTCTTAATCTAGTACCTGTTTGTGATTCTGCTAGTTTTTGCTAACTTGTAGAGCACTATGATAATTACTCCACACTGATTACGTAGACAGGACGAGTTCTAGGAGTGATCTTTACCACATTTCGTTACGATGCCCCCTCGCGTGATATTCGTTTAGGTCAATTAGAAAAGCTGCGGTGAAGTACAAATTAGTAGATCGTGCGTACCAACCCGAAGATTGGGAGAAGATAGTTCGAGAGCCATTGGACGATTTTGAATTTAAAGTCATATTATGGAATAATGTATTTTGGAGTATTTACAGCTTTTCGGTTTAGGGTTATCTCTCAATGTGAGTTAGCTTTAATCGACAAAATTCACGCTATGATTTTATTGTATCTGGTTGTATGATATTTGTTGGGCTATATTTTTCACCTCTACGTTTTCATTTAATAATTAATTTCATTTAATTTATTCCAGGGTTAACAAACTGTATTGTAGCTCGCGATGGACAATCTCTGTCTCTGCAAAGCATCCCACCCTTGCCTTGAAGAGGTTATTTTTTTCTAGAGGAGCTTTATAATTATTTTATTTCGGGTTCTTCAGCACTGTCTGGGCGTTTGTTCCCTATTTTAATGTTACTATTTGTAAAAACTCAGCAAACATAATCGAGCTGCATGCATACAAAATAGCAATGTTATTTGCGTTGCTCTCTATAAATAGACGCTTTTTAATGAAAAGGTGGCTGTTTGCATAGTTTATACCTCAAAAAAAAACTACACTTCGTTATAAACCTCTTAGGTCTCTCTGATAGTTTATACATTGCGTAATGCTGAACGTCACTTTTAACTCGATCTCCAGTTGAAGCGCGCACACAATTAAAACACAGGTCAATGGATCGTGTTATAAATAATGATAGGGAGGTGTACTTCCCTCTAGGCTAAACTTTCGCTAGAGTCACAGATTGAAAATTTAACAGTGTAGATATCTTGCGTGCAGTGGAAATTCTACATAACTATAGCGACAGAATACAGCCTGTGTCAATGTACTGTTAACCAAGGGTTTTTCGTTTCATGGATAGACAGGACTCCTGTCAGTTGGAAGACGTATAGAATAATTGAATAACAATTTCATGTTAAGAAACACGATGAAGATACAAGTTTCGGTTCTTTTTTGTGATTTCTTTACACAACATTGAAGTTAGTGAAGGCACCAGCCCTATGTTGTGCACTTGTTGTTATAGGCTGGTCGATCACGTATTTTACAATTTGATAAAGTCCATAGGCAGGCTGACTGAACACTCTCAATCCATTTCGACAGTTATATTATACGCAACATTAATGCCTTTGCCTGATCCGAGGGGTTCTGTTTTTTTTTTTATCAACTCGATTCTATTAACGCCAAACTGCGCTCCGTAGTAGCTAATGCTTAACCGGGTGGATTTCTTAGTTCTAAGCATGATTAAGTCTCGATAAGATGATTACCGCTCTCGGATTGGTAGCTGTACCCGTCTTGGCGTATTTTGCCTAAGTAAAATTTGTTGTTAGCCATGCTTTACCGTCGTTCTCATTGACGAGATTGGCACGACCAAGCTGAAGTATCTGTGGCTTAAGTTGGTGCTTCGCTGGTGACAGCTGAACGTGTTGAGCCCACAAAGGAGGTAAACTTATGACCTAGAAATGGAAGGCGCTGCGACATACTATTTCAAGCTTCGTTTGGTTTTCTCGTGCCGTGAAAACTCTCGGATGTGAAGCCGGTAACGAAGAGTACACACGACCGCCAACACAAATAGACGCGCTAGCATTTAGGGTAAGTCACCTATTTATTAGACTGGACTAAACAACTCGAGTTAGTGTCGAAGCTAGCTCTTCTTGTTGGCATGAAAACAACTGTAGACGGGACGGGTCGGGTCGGGTCGGATCGGAGCTCTCTTTAACGTGACAACACTTAGAGATGCTGCAGATCTGTTACAACTGGATTCTGATAGTGCCACCCTAACGCACGAATCTGAGTCGTTCATCTTTTTCCGGTCGCCGTACAAGCTAATTTAAATATTCCGTTCATGCCAATGATAGATGCCTCATATTTCCTTGCTGCTCTTCAAGTATTGCCCATCGTAAAATATTGGCGCCACTTTTGAATTTTGACCAAACCTTCAAAAAGCTAGCTCAGTTATCTGGTATCCAGAATCGGCCGTCTTAGGCCTCACGCGTTCTCAGAGAACTAGTAAATAGAAAGAGGCACAGAATGACGCGATTCGGTTTTGATGTTCCCGCCGACGAGGCTGTAAGCCGACCATCTAAACCGCCAGGTGTTTTTCGAGGGTATCGATAGTGTACGAAGATCTTCAAGCGCAGATCGTCAAGTATTGGAGCCCCCGTCGTGAAAGACCCCAGCTCTGTTTACATGGGGAACGGAATGTGGGTAAGGGGACCCCGGAAGGGTCTCTTTGGTGGAGCCAGGACGGGAGAGTTTTGAAGGAAGCAAGATGAGCAGAAACGAAACGATTTGATACACAATTCGATTGGCCGAAACACAAACAGCGGCGACAGCTCCGGCGGCAACGGTAATGTCACTTTTACCAGCAGCCAAAGGCACTTCAAAGGCCAGCGGGCGCCGGATGGCGCGCCGGATCATTCAAAGCATATGCAACGGAGAAGCAACGTACCTTCTGACTAGCAAGCAGGCACATCATCGCCTGTTGAAAGCAATTTGAGGCCATAGAAAAAATCTTTTTGTATGTATACGAACAGGACATGTAGTAGGCGCAAGCGTTCGTTGTGCCTAGGTTAAAGAAGACAGTTTAAAGAAGCGAGGGTCCAAAGAAGAAGAAGGTGGAGGATTAGCAGAGTAAAAATAAAAAGGAAAAGTTGCCAAATGGCGAATACAGATTGACGCTTTCTAATGTCGAGATGAAACCACAGATATAGCAAGCTAACATTTAAAGAAAGAATTAAGTTCTATGTAAGTTAGTCTATCTAATAAAGGTTGAAAAATGTAATAGTACATTCAACGTATTGCGCAACCATACTGGGAGTGTATAAATGTTTTTTCATAGTATGTCCTCTTCAGTCCTGTTTCTCTTAATACAAGAGATTTGATTAGTAAGTTAACTATAATTGTAACTTAAAATGTGTCTATAGTGTTCATAGTTTAGCTGCAAGAGATACTCATTTGTCTTGTTGGCAATCTGAATTTTCTTTCTCTTTCCTCCAAACTTGCTCTTGCCTCCCTATTGAAAGATAGACAGTTTTCTTCGCCAAACGCATGACCTTTACATTTGTATGCATGCCTATACGTATTATTCATTCAATAAATAAAGTCTTCAACGCAAGCTTATTATATTATATAATTAATTGCGGCTATGCCCATTATTATTAACCTTCCATAGATTCGCCTGGTTACCATTATATAAAATAACAATAACTTTTAAAATTTCAACAAATTCCTGTTAGTTTAGTGTTATTGGTTAAGGAAGGTCGATTCAAGTAATCATTTTGCTCCCGAGTTCGATTTAATAAAAACTTAGCAATCTAGGCTGCTTTGAACCTATTTTGCATATAAAGGTATACTCAGTAGAAACCTATTTCATGCATGGTCTACGCCACATTGGCCATTTGGCATGTTAGTTTCTCTAGGCTGAAGTTTAAGGTGAACTGACTGGATGAGCTACTTTTTATTTATAAATCTAAACCCTTAGAGATTCACGTTATGATCGCCTCTTCGTGTTCGAAACTATGAGGTAATGGCTTACGGTGTTATCCGAAGTTTTTGCATTGAATAGGTTGTCAATCTCGTGGATTCCATCCTGGAAAGATAAATTTCGTTTCAAGGAAGCACAATTACTTTCGTGTTTCAACATATTATACCTACTTTATCACATTTCACATTCTACATAGTTATGTCCCTAACTGTACTAAGTCATTCGATAGGTATACCAATTGGGGCAAATACCTAGTGCTTTCAAACCTTCATTCGGTGCGCCACGCTATCAGAACTTGAAAGTGCGTAAGACTCGCCATTCAGTATGGCTACACTAGGAAAATAACAACTTATCTCGCAGAGCCTAAGATGGGTATGAACAGCACGCTTATCAGTTATTGTCGTCGTTGAATCCAGCACAATGAAAGGCACGAAGGAGTGATGAAAAGCTAACTTTTGCATTCAGGCTAATTATTTAAGGAGGGATCAATCGTTTATGTTTGATAGACAGATTCTGCACTGCGATCATCTCAGACTTGTATATTTGCCAACAACACGCTATCCCGTAGCAGGTAGTTGGACTTGAAATTCAACTGACCATTCAATAGACAGGAATTATGCGACTGCTGGCCTAAATAACGTGACAGACTAGTTGACATTAGACCTGCAGCATCTCTAAATAAAACGCAAGCAATTAGCTGGTTGTCAGTCAAACCTGCTTAGATTTTTTGAGAATCCTAGAGATGCGAAAGGTATTTACTTAATTATGGGTGTATCATTTTTTGATAATTAATATAATAAGGTAATAAATTTTGCTGTGGACCTTTCTCAATTATGTATTTTCGTCTAGGTGTTAAATTCAAAGGAAAGAAAGTATATATTCTTGTTAAGTTTGTTCATCTCCTGCCCCCTTCAAAATGCGAAATGTGATATAGCACAATGGGTATGTTCTCTTGCTCGTCCGTATGAACGTGATGTGCATAACGTCAGTCATTGCGCTATTACTACATTTTTAGGCAACCTAGCAGATTTCTACACCTCGTTTTGTGCAGTGAACGTATTTTTCTACACCAATTTTCTGCTTTTATAATACTTGCGTAGTTCACTAACATCCAAGCCGTATGTTGTACCGCTTTATATTTTACGGCACAATTCGCATTAGATCTATTCTAGCTCAGCGGTCAAATAACTATGACGTGCTGACCCAGAAAAAACTTTTGCCACAGGCTCCGACGGGATTTGAACCCGTGATCTTCGGTTTACAAGACCGACGCCTTAACCACTAGGCCACGGAGCCACTTGTTGTGATATCGTTCACATCATGTTCAATTATTGTACCCTACAGAAAGAAGTGTAGACTGTCGAATAGACTGAGATTGCACATTTGAGCCAATAGAATTTTCTTGATGTTGCAATATAAGCGCAATGCGTAATTGTGCTTTTGTGTGGACAGGAGTAGTGGCACCTTTTATCTATTACACAGTTATTATCAACTTGCTACATTAACCACCTTGGACAACCACGAAAAAATACGCCCATTCCTTGATGGCTGAATCGTTAATACGATGGTTAAGTTAATCGAAACTTCAATATAAAAACTTAAGATAGAATCCAATTTGTTCAGTCACGTCTGGATGTAAATGTATTTTCAGCTTATCCTACGTTCATGGACACACATCTCCTATTTTTATATTTTATTTCTTAAATTACATTAGAATAGACAAACAAAAACAGCTGATCAGCATTAGCACGAGGAAGCTCTTTCCACTCGATATCTGCACCACATAAGACGAAGCTAAGTCGCAAGTCTTGGTATCCCAAGCAGTAAGACGCTTGCACATTGGATGGGCAAAGGGAAGCTTTTATCATGCAATAAATTCTAGCTGAAATAATGGGTTTCTACTACAGAATTCCCCGCGGAAACATATGATAATAGTTGATGAGCAATTAAAAATTATTCAAAGAAGGACACAGAGCAAATGAAAACAGAAGAATGTCACGATGAGAGGCTTTCTCTCTAAGGACAGAAAGTTGACAACGTTTCTGGTATATTAAAAAATGAAATGGAGCTAATGTATTATTCTTCAATGAGCCGGTCATTCATGTTGATTAAATTGCGGCTTTAGAATGAAAATGTAACTTATAAAAAAGTTTGACTGAAGTTATGATAAAACAATATAGTACGTTAGTGCTCTAATTGTCCGGTTGTTGGGTCAGTCAAAATGTAGTCTATATACTACAGGCTGCGGGAGCTTACGTTATTGGACAAACCACGTGTGTATGACTCTGTGAAATAAACAAAAACGTTTAGAGCAAAAATAGTTAAAAATATAACAAACGCAACTTTGTTCTTAAATTTAAAGTTCCAAAAAATATTAGGTTTTCTTCCGTGTTAACTAACTTCCAAATTCAAACGAAGGTTCTTATACATATTAAACGTTTCTGTGAAAATCGATAATCTAGGCACAAATATAAAGTTTCTTTGAAGTAGGTGTAATCCTGGAAACGGCAATGAGCTAAGCTTACCTATATATACAAACTGAAAATGAGAAACCAACAGCAAAAGCTCTTATCTGATCGTAATTATTAAGCAATCATTTTTGTGACCGGGGATTAACCTTGAACAGATAAGCGGTCTCTTCAGGCGGTTACCGGTGGCAAATTTTTACCGCGCAGACTGTGCTTGAGGGCTAAAGGCCTCTCTCACGGGAACATTTACTACAGAGGACTGCGGCCCGCATTCATCCCATGCAGTGGTGTCACAGTTTTTTTGTACATCGGCTAGCTTTGCCTCAGCCGTATCTTCTACTTTATATAGCTTCCCTCATTCAGGAAGGTTGTGTGATACGCGTCGCCGGCGGGACCCGAAATAACAACTCTTGGACAACTAGAGGCTTAGCCATCCAAGCTCTTGCGTTAGTCTCGTATCACACACTTTGTATTTCAAGCCGTCTTCTGTAATGAAATCAAATTTGTCGTTCAATCATTTGTACTAGACTATGCTATCGTAAGTATTGAAAAAACAGAAACGAATGTATATATTTATTGTCAATTGGCTACACCTGTACTAGCGTTAAATTTTTTTAATTGTGTAGGCAGTAGCAGTGGTGGTACCTTATTTTATCTGTGCCAGTTTAGCACAAACTGCGTGCTTAAACTGATACGACCACGTATAAGGTTTTTCAGAAAATCTTCCTTTAAAAGAACTACTTTAGAAAGATAATGACCATAACCTGAAACATCAGATCCTTAAAAATGCACCTCACATGTGAGAAGTGTCGCTGGTAAAAGAAAGAAGTGTTAGTGCTGGAGGAAGAGATAAGGATCGCGTGTGTACGAGGCCTGACGCGTGTACCGAAGAGCAGGATATTCTAAAGCTAAACTATGTGGCGCTGCGAGCAAAAGGTCGGCCATATAAGGAAAAGACTTCTCTTAATTGGGTCCTTTTTCTCTCTGCAAGCCATTTGGATCAACAACTTGCTTCACGTTAGATTACGATGTTACGGGCAAAACAAATGTTCTAAAAGAATATCGCTCCTTATCTGTAACAGTGAATTGCAAACCTTAATCATAAGAGACAACAGTTAGCTCTTTGAGCTAGCAACAAAATCGACGTTCCCGGGTGCTACTACGGCAATTATTTTTATTTGTCGTTTTTAGCAAAAAAATAGTTAGGATTATGTAGGTCCTAATCTGCAGTGTGTGTAGGTGTCCTTATACATTTTTAATTCACCTTGGTCAATGAACCTTCCGCTCGATTTCTCCCTCATCCACTAGATTATCCTAAGCCCTTAAATTAAAAATTATTTGGCTTAAAGGCACGCCCTTAGAAAATGCACACTAGGCAGATGGTCTTAGGCCGAAAAATGATCTCTCTTTTTGTGGAGTTTTCTTTTCCCCAAGAAAAATCGCTGCTTTGAGCTTTCGAATATTTTGTGACATAACACAGAACACTAAAGGGAAAAAGATTTACTTTTAGGCCTGTTACTTAAAGTTAGTCTAAACTGATTGGATAACAGTAATCACTAGTAGATCAAAACAAAAGAATACACATGTTCTGGTGAACAATTGGCATTTGTCTGGATCATTCCTAGCTTGACATACTTCTAAAATAAGTGCTTGATTATACTTGTAAGAGTAGTCCAATATATCGTTATTAGCATTAGCAACACAATGTGGTTACTACCTATACATGTAAAAGTTTCACCTGCAATCGTCCTTACGGAATGATTCCCGCTTGAATGGCTTATTTTTCTAGTTTGATTTCTTGAGATGAAAGGAGTTCAGAAATTTTCTAGAAAGCATGGTTCAAAGATACGCATGACTGCCGGTGTCTGTGTAAGCCGACGATTATATGTGATCCTGTAGTAACTTGGCTGATCCTTGAGGTCATCGTAGCAACAAGACCCAGTGTTACCAGTTCCTGGCCAGTTATCACCAGTAGCGCCGATTCTGTATGGAATTTCCGTCCTTATTCCGCCAATATGCCTTCTTCCGTTTTCCTGGTCTTACGGGATATGAACTTGCTACTTCTTGCCTTATTCCGCAGTTTACGGTATTGCACCCGAAAAGGATTTTCATCCGGATCGAAGGCCACATGTAAATCTACATTGACGCGGATTTAGGACTATAGTTGAGCCAAGTAGT
Organism: Varroa jacobsoni; assembly: GCF_002532875.2. Classification (NCBI taxonomy): domain Eukaryota; kingdom Metazoa; phylum Arthropoda; class Arachnida; order Mesostigmata; family Varroidae; genus Varroa; species Varroa jacobsoni. The sequence continues at coordinate 26,587 of NW_019214792.1, forward strand.
TAAGTAAGGTGATGTTTATGTGCATACGTTACATCACTCTATGCACTCCGCAGCAACTGCTTCCGAAGCAGACTCAGCGGTCTGGTACAGAATCTGCTGTCTCACCTTGACAGGCGGAGTCCGAGAACATCGGCGAAGAGAATATCATAATGACGTTGTTTTTGGTGCTGCTGATGTCAGCAAGTATATTGGAATAGGACGCGAACTAGGCCCAACGTCAAGCAACGTGCTCACTGTTGAGCCATTGTTGTAACCCGCCGAGTTGCAGTTGTGTATCCATTCGGTGACCTAATCGCCTCGGTTGATTCAAACATCACACGGCCCGAATGTCAAACCAGCCTCTCAGGATACCTAATGCCATAAGTGTGGGCCTATGTCCTACACACGCCTTGTCTGAAGCAACAATAATAGGAAATTAGGTTAAGTGGTGCAATCCATAGAGAATCGAAAAACATGTTTACGTTTCATTTATCGGCCAGATAAGGATAGAAGGCTAAATCTTGATGTACGGGAGAGTTGGATCTAAAAGGTGCAGAGATTCGCTACGTATTATGAACAACAAGGAGAGTCAAGCCGAGCTCTCGTTTGTATACAAGTAAATTCTATTTCCTCCCTATCATCCAATAATTAAGGAGATAGTCTGATAGATACATATTGTAGATTTTGGCAAAGGTTATGTTTTTTCAGTAATTCACTGCATTTGTACTATTAAATAAATTCGTTGCGTTACAGTTTCCACTTAGTGTGTAGTTAAAAAATTTCGATTTGATATAAATAGTTTATAAATAACAGTTTGTCTAATACTTTCAAGTTACGGAACCCAGGCCATAGGTAGAACAATTATCGTCTCCCTTTATCAAAAGGGAGTTATAAGGAGGTTATAATTAGACATACGGCCCATCAAATTGAGACACTTTCAAAAGTAAAGACCGTACAATGCATTAGCATATGTAATAGTTGAATTTAATTCTGGTACGCAAAGACTCGAGCGTGTTATACTAGGGTGATACATGGTCGTTTTCTGTTTTCGTGCTTGCTCCCCGGGCAAAGCGATACTTTGTAATACACATGCCGCATTGACTAGCTACTATCAGATAGCATACTAATTAATGATAAAGAGATTTCACGGGCCACATGCTTAGCAGCCCCCGAAATCTAGTACGAGACAGGGCTGAAAAGTACCACGTGACAGTGAGATGTACTGAACGCTTTACAAGTATATACGAACTAAAACGCCTGTGACACTGGAAGCAAGCTAGGATTTGATTGTTTCCTCGTAACCTGGATTTACTAGCAAGCAAAGCAAATGCCAACTGCAACCGACAAGTATGATAACCATTTGGGCTTGCTGGGATCGCCTTAAACTTGTGCCGCAAGTTAAAAGTAGATGTACTTATGCTAGTTTCTTGTCTCGTCTCTAATTTGTGCGTTAATGGCTGTTTCTATTGTACTTAATTGACACTGCAAATATGATTTTGAAGAAGAAATAATTTTTACATGCAGCTGAAGATTTCAACTATACCGTTTCCGGCCAACTGGGTGCGGTAAACACTCGTCCAAGAGAAAGCATGTAAGAGGTCGCTCTCCCGACCTAGGAAAGGCGGTAGCTGCCCGCGGTTGCGGCCGATGCCTATAATATATACAATCACTTAATGCGACGTACGACCCTAAACGGTTTACGTGTTTGGTCTGTCTGATGCGTTCGCGCATTCCTAAGCCCCACTTACGGCGTCTAGAACAGAACAAGATAAGTTGCTGTTGTCTAACATATGCCCTGAGGGGTGCTAACTTCTTATGCAAACACATACACACAACAACTGTCGATATTCATCGACGTGACGTGCAGTTAAGCTGCAATGTCAGCTAAGGCTAAACGCTTGAATTCTCCAAACTTTATACGCAACGTATATAAGTACAGAAATGTTTGCAGTTATCTTTGTTTGTCGCTGTCCAATGGTCAAGTTACTATTGCAGATATCTAGCGTTAATCCATAACTTTCAGAAGGGCCCATGGGTTTGATCCGAATAAGCAAGATAAATGAATTAAGTTATCTGCATTTTATACAACGCACATACTGGTGCTGTCGTCGAAGAATGTAAGTGCTGGGCGCTGGACGGTTCCGATCAATCAGCCCCAAACAGATAGAAGATGGCGTATCACGACTAGAGCAGAAACACGCTTATTTCTGCTGTCAAATTGTTCTACTAATGTTAATCGAAATCTCGCCCCCTTCATTAGTAGTAGGGTTTTTCGTTGTTTTCTGATCTGATTTAGCCATTACGTCTGCACGATGATACAGTTGATTCAGCTATATAAACAATGATTTGAAGCTTCAAAAGTTTCTACGTCTGTCGCAGTACCTTCTGCATCGACTTCGGTCCTCGTAGAAACTATGGGCCGAGGTCGAGTTATTGTTGCATACACGAACACATATATAATTTTAATATGTTTTGATTTATCAAACTCGGGAGATCTATATCCTGCGTTGCTAGCTACAACACATATCTATATATAATTTTTTTTCTCGAGACCAATAAATGCACTTGGCATCACTAGGACTATTACGTTATTATGTAGATATGCATCTGCTATTTACAGCTTTATCAAGCTTGTTGTTACTGAAATTTTCTCAGATTGAACTGATCTTAAACATTTAGATAAAAAAAACATTTACCATTAGCCATTTTAATACATTCGTTACTGTACATTATTGTGGTTGTGTTTAGTTTTTAACGAAACTATCATTACCGACCATAGGCATGTGGAATAGCCTTAGGAATGGTGCCGAATTAGGCGCCGATCGACGAATCTGGCAAATAACTAATTTTGACAAGAGCAAGGCCGATATGTTGAAATAAGATCATCTCATTCGTATGTTGAAAGGAAAACGAGACATTGGGGCAATGAAGGAGACTGTGATCCTAACGGGTTTCACTTTTCTCTCTAGCATCTGTGTCTCCTAAACGGTATAAAGTTCTACTGCTGATTCAAGAACATAATTAGAGAAGTTCCAGTAGATCAATAATGTAGGACATACGTTGCAACTAACGAGGCTCAGCCTGACAACTCTGATGATATCATTGGATTGAGTTACATGCGTTCAACGTAAATCGGCAAAATGTAAAGGACACAAATCGCTTATTTATTTTTACATATTTACTCTGGTCATGCTATTCGGTGTCATTATCGACAGTAACTTTAATGAAGTTCTCATCTTGACACAAGGTACGACAGGATGAACACGAGACGAGCGTTATATATATGGACAGCTTTTTTTCAGGTATTCTTACCGAGGTCTTTCCTGTGAAAATTCGCTTTATTTAAAATTGAAAACAAGCATAACGTCAGTGTTTTCAACCACACAACTTACTATTATTCATTTTATTTATTAGTATTAACTTAAACATTCTACAAATTCAATTTAAGGAATAATTGTTTTTGATTTGAACAACAGACACTCGATAAGGTGCCTTCTGCAAATGAAAGGGTCAAATTAGCAATGTTATACACATTTTCACCTCAAAAGATGTATAGAATTTTTAAAGTAATTACAGTCTAATTTGTAAGCAAGCTAAGCTCCGTTGAAAGCTTTTTTGTGTCCGTTTACAGCTGTCCAAGCAGATCTAGAAGTTGCTCTTGGCTAACGTGGTACATTAAAGGTATTCCAAAAAAAACAATTGCCTACAGATAGTTCGCCAAGCAAATAGGGTTCGAGCGATTCCTTCAGCCACCGTGTGAGTATGGCAAGTACCGGTCGTGATGCGATCAATGTCATTCCCCTAGAATAGCGAAGTAATTAACTAAAAGGAAGCCTGCCGTATCACGTCGAGATTCAACACGTAACGGCGCTTCGAATAAACTGAATCTGATTGAAGATAGCTTTCTTGCAATCGAGTTGACCACTCTCGTTCCTACTACTTTTCACCATATTCCGTTTTAGCTTGCGCAAAGAAGACTGGGGGCGCCAGCAGCGTCGGCAACGGCGTCTGCTCCAAAGGGCGGTCTGCCCCCTGATCGAAGAAGACGTTCTGTGTCCCATGGTCGATCGGCCATTGCACCAACGAAAATTCGAATTGATGCGGCAAGAGAGCTGAACAACGCTAACAAAATATCCGGCCTAGGTCGCCTCGCTGACGTATAGAGCACGCTACTGAATAGTTTTTATGACCTGATTTCAGCTGCATGCACTTGTGCGCATATTATAGTATTATAATACATTTACTTCCAGATACACATAAAAGCATGCTTCTCAACAAGATTTATTTGGATTTATTTGGTCGCACAGTACAGTGATATCGGTTATATGTACCTATTTACCGAAATTATTTATATTTCACATTTTTCCTTTATAGCGCGCCTGATAGACCAAGTTATAGCTATTCATCCATGCACTGACTGACTAATTTTCCTAAATCTTAATAGGAATATAACATTTACGGCAACTTAAACTTGTCGTCTTCTGTAGTCAAATGCCCGCCGATGAAGCAGACACACACATTATCAGCCGATCTGAACTTGAAGCGAGATGTTATGTAGGGATGTTCCAACTAAATATGCCCCTTTTGAGCGCAGACAGGTACTGCGCGGGGCCAAAAAAGGGACCGACACGGTTTAGTCGGTTCCACTTTCCTTCGCCGTCGAAGAGTTTGTAACCAAAGTCGATGCTACCGCTGGTCTGTACCTCGTCTGAGCGACAGTACTGAACCTAACCTAGGGGACCGGGAGGGCACAAATCCCTTTGCTTTTCTACGAATGGGTACCCTTTCCTGCGCGGGTCTTTCCCACGGTAGGAAGAGAGTCTCCCCAGGCGCGCGGACCGGTAGCTACAGCGCGCAACTTGCGCGCGACCCCAAGCAAGCAGACTCCTGCAGTTTGGATGATGTTATCACTGAGAATACTCCCACGCCGTTGTTATTCCACAAACCCCAGCATCTCATCAGCAATAAGCCAATCAAGCAGTTCAACAAAACACCTTCTTCTTCCGTCATTTAGCAACGTCAATGCAAACCATCAGATTTCTACCAAGACAATACATGCCATCAACAAGTTACGTAGAGTTTGGTTCATTTCATAACGCCGATAATTAGTACAGAAACTTTGTAGCCTCGTGTAGCCAACGCAACAGCTTCTATCGACCCGCAACGGCGGTCAAATGTGGAGTGTTAAGGATGTGTAGAGCGGCAACGCCGGGACTACCGTTCGTCAATGCTAACAAATATCAGTATATATTTACTACTATCCGCCGTAGTTACAAGAAAAACAGTATTACCTATAAACTAAATCTGGATTAATAAATATGGATAGGCTGTTATGCTACTCGTGCATTTTAATTGATCTTCAATTGACGCCAATTCAACAAGACCGACCATTACGCGATCGAGCGACCATCTTGTATATGTGAGTACTATTACGCTTAACGTAAACTCTTGCAGATAAGTCATCGTATTTACGCCTGGAGATCTTGCAGTATTAGCAACCATCCATTGTTTCGAATACAATGGAGGTGTGTAGATCACAGCTCAATCATGGAAGATTGATTATCAAAGCGCATCATAGGCAGACCGAAGATCTACCAAACAGTTATCTTAGATAGCCGCACTGGACTGAGGTGCAGCGCTCGACGGCGACTCTTACGTCAGCCGTTCGACGTACGTACGAAAATAAGAACCAAGTACCGGTTATTTTTCGCTTAGCTCTCCTATCTCGATGTCTCCGCGTAGAGAAGAGGTTCAACGTGCGTAATAATCATTCATCTTTGAGGTTTCTTTTCGATCGGGAAAGGCCAACTGTTTCAGGTATAACTATGCTTGGGTAGAACATACGCTGCATGCTACTGAGTAATTAACGGACAGATAACCTCGACATTTATTATGTATCTATGTATACAGTAGGTATTATCTCTTTTGCGCATCATGCATACAGAGGTGACTTAAAATGATTCCGTTTTAAAAACTTTTCTAATAATTAAATATTCTTCACTGGGATATAACATCCCTATTATAAGTTAAGTTTTGTCGAGGGTGACGACTGCTTACTGAAAACGAAACTATTTGCAGTTTGCTATTATCCTTCTTTTTGTGTATTTTTAACGAGGCTGGCCGCGAAAGCGGTAATGTGCACCCGAAAAGCAAATAGTACGGGATATCCTGTAACACTGCAAACGCATTTGTGTCAAGTCCAAGGTTGGGGGGATGAAGCCCTGGAAATGCTTTGACATTACTTCCTTTCTGCCGGCACCCGTCACAGTGGTCTGCTACTGCAGCCTTGAATACCTTCGAAACCGCTGCTTAGCATAGCCACGGATCTAAGGTAGTTTTGGTCCGCGCCGAGAGCTTTGATATATGTCATGTCTCTCTGTGCCAATCATCCCTAATGGGCATTCCCCTATACGCCACCTGGAGACACGTTTGGTAAAGGCCCAGCAACCCCTGCCTTTTGCCTCGTGGAGACATCTTGCCTTATCCGCCGGTAAGGGCTCTCAAGGTCTGTTGTCTTAGTCATGCTGCACCGAATCCAAACGTTACGCCCCATTTGGATTAGCTGTTGCTATCCTAGAATATACTGGAAGGTACAGCCCGTCAGGCATTTCCTAGATATGAGCCATCGAACTTTTCATATGGACTTGCTACGCAGGAGCTGTCGCACATGCTCGACTGCAAGCATTAATTATATTCATTGCTTGTTTTCTGCGCCAGCCATTTTTTCCTATTTTTCAATTTATTTTTTTTTCATTCAAAATTGCCATGGCAGAAGCTAACTAAAGAGATAATTTGTGCGATGGCAGTTTTTAAATGCACTTTCATTATGTCAACTTACAATGCTAGGAACATAGTAGTAATCGTAGGAGCTTCTATGGCGCCTCATGCATTGCTTATCATATGGTTTTTTTCATGTGGAAAATGAGCCACGTGCGAGCTATAGGAATGAATAAGCGCTTGTGCCTTTTTGCAATTTACTGTAAATAGGATAGTAAATTAGCCCACTTCGCCTCTTTCTCGACGACCTCCTTAGACAGACCGTCACACCTTACGACTGTTTTTACACCAGCTGATTTTTTTTAATACGTCGCCATAGAGGAGTGGCATGAAACGATGGACATTTCAGCAATTGCACGTTCTGAACAGAATACACAGGCGGATATATCTGTACAAAGTATGAGATAGTTGTATACAGATCGTAAATATATACCAGGTACAACTGGCGTTAGGAATTTTTCTTAGAAATGGCACACCCTATACGATTTAGCTGCCGCAGAACTGCAGCAAATAAACTTCTTTAACATAACATATATACATCCAGATCTTTGTGGTTGGAACTTAAAAATGTTTGTGCCATTCTACAATATAGTTTCGTTATCTAGTATTACTAAGCGTACGGTCGAATAGAAAATGTATATATCACGTGAGATATTTCAATGGTCTTTCCCAGTGAGCGCATATCAGGGATCTCCGACAGGTGAAAAGCACGATGAATTGTATTACGCGAGCAGGGCGCGTGGCAATCAATTACTCCTACTATATTTTGACTACGTATACTTCACTAACTTATAATCGTCGGTGCTATATAAAAAAAAAAAAAAAAAGCTAGCCATTTTGAATTTTGCCATCCCTGTCCCATAACAAAGAAATCAATCCAGAGTCTAATTAGAAGAAATATTATTATGATCTGGTACACAGTTATGGCCAAAACATGTTTATAATACGACTGTAAAAATCGTGCGCGTTCATGAGTCACACATAAGAAAACCTGTCAATCAATATAATATCAACAAAAAAAAAAACAGATTTATGTAGTTGGCTGGAAGTGGACGCAGATCGTCTTTCCGAGGACGTCTGTGGCTTTGCTCCCAAGTGGAGCGTGTAATATAATTCAAGAGAATCAGAGAAAATTAACGTTTTTTTTTTTAATGTTATTGCAAGCTATATGCATATAAGCGGAAGGGTAACGACAGATGGTTTTGTATCGCAAGCGTAATTGATTTTTTACCACGGAACAATACAGCCAGAACAATAGAAACGAATCACTCGTTTTCGAACTTAAGCTAAGGAGCCTGCAAACGCCCGCAGTTTGCAGTTCCATACATTTTGTTTGCATAGACAATAAACCTAAGCTTATATCATTAATTATGCTGCACTCCCTTGTCTGCTAAATTCTATAATGGGATCTATGTGTACTTTGTGTCTAGAGTTGAATTTATTTGATCGTTACTAAATTGAAGTACAAGCGAGATATTTCATTTTACGATTTCTAGACAGACGCCTGTGAAGACAACAGCTATCGATCTTGTTGCTCGGTGTTCAGCGCATAAGGTTGCCAATAAGTGGGTTCCTACCGTAAGCGTCGATTGCGTTCTCGACTAAGCGTCAAACTGTTGTTTCAACTTATCTTATTAGGGTCCTGCACAGACTGGCCGCTTTGTATTGGCCTCGAACGCACGCTCTTATGCACACGGTACTTATCTTTCACTATCAAGGCTGAAGTTTTTTTCGGCGCGTATATAAAGATTGAAATAAGCCAAAATCGCAATTAGAATCACCAAAATCGCTCACCAACTTCGCGTGATAGCCCGAGTTCCTCGGACGTTGACCTGGCTGAAAGTGCCTGAGATCATCGTTAGTAAACTGTCCCATTTCTATATATATATATGGGAAAATAATTTAAGAAGGTGGACGTGATGTACCATATTCCGAGGACCAATTGGCCCGAACATTTAACCTTATATTATTAGATAGGAGGAATTCATCAAAATTATGCCGGGAAAATCTTTGATCTGCCGTGCACACGATCGTCCCTGATACGCGCATTCTTTCCAACGGTAATTCCTCTCTCCGTTTCTGAAGAGTGTGACGAAACACGGCGGCGATAAATTAAAACCGTTCACGCTATTCGCAGTTTAGTTAACTGTTTGATGACTCCTTTAAGCCGTCGCTAAAAACCGCTGCTACTCTTTAATTTGTAAATTTCGCGGGCATAAGACGTCAGTCGTTATCGCGCATATATAGATGCTACTAAGCTGTTTGTTTATCCGTCCCAAATCAATTCTGCAAGGTGCTAAGGTCGGGTAAGTTGTTAGAACGGGGATTTTTGGCGAATAGCTAAGCTGCGCGTAAGATGAAGCCGATTGGATTCATACTTTCTCTAGAGAAGATTCGGTTTTGGATTTTTTGGCACGAATACGTCTAAGGGCTATACTGGTCTATATATTGTATGAAAATTCTTTCTAGTGACGAAATGGTAGCCGAATGTTTGCATGGGAATCCATAAAGAGTGTATCGTTCTCGATGCCAATGGACAGTTCTCGATGGTCTGAACCCAAATATCATATATATTTCTATATACCCAAATCTAAGTATTTAGGTTTAAAATGTGCCTGAAGAAGAAAAAAATTGTATGGTATTCTATGTAAGGAGAGTTCGACGCTAATTGATAGAGCACGGTGAGCTGAAAAAATACATATTTGTATATCCAAGGAACGTATTTTGGCATGAAAATGGTCAAACATTCATTGGGAGATTCGTCTTGTTTCCGCAATAATGAGTTTCGAGTTCTTTTTGAGTGCCTTATTGAGCAAACCTCTAGTATGTATCAATGTAAAATTATAGAGACTGATATATTAAATGTTTTAGTTAAACAACTATTTTCAAAAAAATATTTTTTAAGCTGTTTTCTGACGGAGAGATCAAAATAGCAGAAATATTTTTTTTCAAGCGAAATACCACTTTGTTTAAGCCAACTGTGTACATGAATAGGTAGATTTTGAGGAACCGAGTAAAAATGTCGTGCATCTTCTTATAACTAAAACGGATATCTGTGTAAAGAAAAAAATTGCAAAACAGAATGCGGAAGCTGTTTCGCTTAGGCAACGGTGAAATAATGTTTTTAAACGGGAGTCTACGTAGGAGATTGTTTTAATGTCAGTCGATCGATTTCGCTGAACTGAATAAAAATGCAATGTACCTATACCTCAAATTATTATTCGAAAACATTATTAAATATTTGTGTCTTCATTTTATCTATTATAAAAGAAAGGAAAGATAAATATCCAAGATGTCGTTCCGAGACTTGAATTGACATCAAACAAAACACCGATATGTATTCTTTTAAACCGCTTACTATAAAAAAGATAAAAGCCCTTAAACTATGGTGACGTTCCAAGGACAGTGTCAGTAGGTCAGCCGACTATATCTATGACATTTTTTAAAAGTCGCTCGAAGGCCGATGAGATTCACGTACGGCCCTGAGAGATTAGCGGACCGCCGACCCTACTCGTATGCTCTTTGGAGATTGAAGTTAATCAGCTCAAACTAAAAAAATATATAATTACATTGTAAAAATTTGCCAAAAGCCAACATATTACGAAAAAGGCAAATCTTAAGCCTTTTCGCAAACATATTAGAACAGGCTGATGAAACGATTATAGAAGGGTAACAACCTAGGTGGGGCAAAGTAACTGCGATTGAATAACTGTTAGTGTATATTTTTTTATAGTGGATATTAGCTTGGGTTTAACATAAATAAATCACTTGAATCAATAACAAAAGAGGTACGGGGCAAAGTCTGCGGGTCCGCAGAATATACATAATAGAGAAAATCAAAAGAAAATACATATATACCTCTAGATTTTCAAAGTTTAGAAGTCTTGTATATCAATTGTCATAGTACATATATAACGTGTTATATTTCTGAACGCTACTAGGGCCTAAGTAAAGCCGGAAAGAGGCTTGTTTTGCTTTGAAAAGCCATTGATGGATGCCGCTGTGAGATGAAGATTTAGATTTATCACGCCGCGACACACTCTGCAATTTAGCACCCATATCAGAGCGTAAAGACGGCAATGATGAATTTCACTTGTAAGGCGGAAACGGTGGGCTTGGATGATTTGGTGGAGTTCAAGGAAGTGGTAAAGATTCTACATCAATCTAGTGAAAAATCAAGCTTTCCATATTATACAGAGACGACCCTGGGCTTGTACAGGGTACGCCGAGTGGTAGCTTTTCTAGATAGGAAAACCAACCAGAGAGATGTTATAGGTCTACCACACCGACTGCCGCACGTATAGCACGTATTGGCTGAGTGTTACCGTGAGTTGCTTATGAGTGTAAAGTCAACCCAGTACTACGTAATACTAAAAATAGCCGTAATTTCACCCGACCGTGTACTTTTACAATACATCTATAACAATTCGAAGAACTAGTTCAATTCGATAACTGTCGATTAATATTGTCAAATCTGACTCATTTTAAACAAACGGCAGTCCCACTGTAAATAATCATTCCTCGCCTTCAGCGAATGGGTTGTTGACACTATTATTTTTTTAGGCATGAAAATGAGTAACTGGACTAAGAAAATTAGTGAATTTATGACTATCCATAGGTAAACGTGTGATTTGACTCGATGTGTTTCTTACAATTCAGCCGCTGTTTTCCGTCTAGAACTAATTTACCTAGCGGGGTACAGCCGAATCATGTATTAATAATTACAAACACAGCCAAAATCCAAAAAAGGCTACAAAATAAGCATTGTCATCCACTATTTGGCAAGGCATAATCTACAAACTATCTCTGTCACGTTGTTACACTCAAGGCAGGCATTTTCAAATTTGGCGGTCTAATTCAAAATCAGCGTATAGCCTCTGTACTGAAATCTTGTACGCTGGATTAAGGCATGTTTTTCAGATTGCACGAACATATACTGACTTCACTCTTAGCGTACGCTCGGCCCTTTTTCTAAGCGCGAGCTACCTTCGGAACAATCGAGTTAAAAACCTCATTCTCTGAGGTTTATTCAAACGCAAACTAGTTTTGGCTACTACAGCCGGTTCCGTTGGGACTCTATTGTCTTTTTCGTTTAGCAAGATTGGCTTTTTTCAATGGCAGATTAGACCGGCTAACTCAGCTGGCTGCAGCGGATGGCGAGTGTATCATACCCTCCAGTTGTATGTATTTGTGTATCATACGCATATATGTATAATCAGTAACGGTAGTAAATACTATAGACGGATATAAAATGTTTAAAAGTTATTTTCTATTGGTCTCCCCATAAATGCACTGAAGATATTAGAGAGCTAATATAAATGGATAAAACTGAATGTCAGTTCCCCAACTTGGGTCGTAAAATTTTAACCACAATATAATTAAAAGTAAACAAAATGTTCAGCGAGCTTGTGAATTTAATAGTAATAATAAAAATGATTATTACCATATGAAATATCACAAATAATATTAATAACAAATAACAGTGCTAAGTAAAATACACATAATTGCAAAATGCATTTCAAATAATAGCTCATAGTCGAGCGTCCCTTTTTTTTTAAGCCTAACTTTTTTTAGATTTATCCTTCGAATTGTTTTTAGTTGCCTATTCTGTATTTGACAAACATGAGTTATTTAACAGCCTTTAAAAAAGTGTTGGGTCAACGATTTGTTAGCAGATGGTCTAAGTGTGCAATATTAATGTATGGATAGTCATCATAGAAACTATCAGCCGATCAACTTCTAGAAAATCAAATAAAAAATTTGCTCTCAAGAGCGATTGTACATTCTTGGGGATAAGTTTTAGCTCAACGCTGATACAACGTAGGCAGCACAAAGTAGACTAATTCTTCCGAGCGACTTTGTTTAATTGTGATGAAAGCTAGATAAATATATGTCCAGCTCTTACCTAAGTTAGGTGATCAGGCTAGCAGGTGAGGCCTATCCGATTTTCCTTTTTACCGCTTCTATGCCAAATAGACAGGAAACAAAGACTCACACAGCGAGGATCCTTTTTTGTCCGCACAAATGAAACTATATACATCATACAAAAAAAAAAAGCCGAAAAATTGGCATAGGCTATAGTTTCCGCTACGTAGTATTAGTGGCTAACAACAGTGCCCAGCGTATGTAACAGTAGCTGCTGTTTGAATCTTGGGGTTGACTGTTTTGCGAGTAGGAACAATTATTGCTAAATAGCAGGTCTCAGATAAAAAATTGCCCCTTTACAATAGCATTGCTATTTATCATTATTGGTTCAGTGTTAAAGTAAGGCGAACGCGGAAAACATAGCAGCATTTGCAGAAACGTTCATTAACGTGAAAGATCACAACGCTGCCCACACAGTTGCCCTTACGAATTTATAGTTTATCTAGTCGTTCAAAAAATGACACAAGCTTATTAGTACGAAACTAATTTATATATTATTCAAAGCAAATGGCTCTCAGTTTTTAATAGAGTTGTGCAGCTCAAGGTTCTGTCCTATTCAACGCATTGATCTAGACCGCAGTTCATTTTTTTATAGTGTAAATCAAAAGGCACGGCTAAGTAAAACTAAACGCAATTATGTAGAATACGAAGTTACAACTTACCCAACTTTTTTTTAGCTATTTTTGAAATAAAAGCATGCTCATTGTAGATGAAGACTATTGAATAGCCAATGGGTAAACCAGAAATGAATCTGTTTTTTGGGACGGGTGGTGGAAGATCCTATCTACGGCACAAATTCGGATCAGTATAACGAAGCGGGCATGACGATTTGAGGCGTTCAATTTGAAAAATGCCTCTAAGAAAAGTCTTTATTCACGAACATATTTAGTACGAACAGCAGTCGTCTACGAGATAAAGAGACGATCCATTGAATATCCTGTTTTGACACCTGCGTCTATATAAAATTATCTATCTTTGATATTCCAATGTTGATACTGTGATAGATAACCTCACTTTAATGAATATAAAAAACATAAATTTCATATTATAGACAGCAGTAGTTGCGATCATGTTCTGTTAATCACTGAGTTCTTCTTTGAAGGACATACATATTTTGTTATTTCATTGTAAGTCAGGCGTAATTGTTAAAATTTTCTGTCCAACAACTGCAAAACGCTCAGCCTAACAGAGTTCGCTCGTGAAAACAAAAAAAACTTTACACGAGAAACTAAAGCAATTTTATCACTGTTTCAGAAGCATGATTACAGCACGGGTGTCCCGTAGGAAATTCTACGTTCACTTCATTTTTTCTTCAATAATTTCATTCTCTCAAATGTGCAATGGCAATGGTACCCGTCTTTTACAATCACACAACTTAAATTTATCCAATTTCAGCAGCGGAAAGTTTTTTTTTTTATCATTTTTCTATAATGAGATTTATTGAGAGTTAGGTTGAAAGCATCGTCAAATAACACTTGCGGTCCGAAGTTCGCAGGAAGTGGCTACTTTGGTCTCACGTCGTAGTCAATTCGTGCGCCCATGAACGTTTTTTGTTCAGTGTTCCACTCAGATAAAAATTCGATAATTGACTTTTGATACGAAATTATGATCACAACACAGATCCTTTTGGGCTGTGTAACAAATTTAGGCCGCTGTTGGTGGCCTGCGGGTTTCAGTTTGAGTTAATAGAACCCCACAGGCCCAGACGCTAACGCCTTCGCGTACTCTAAATTACGTAGTATTCTGTTACAGGCCCATCCGTCCGATCGTGGACAGGTCGATTTTTAAACTATCCTTAAATACTGTATTAGAGATGTTTACTTGCTGATTTTCCGGAAGTAACTGAGAGTCGCGACAATGGCTACAGGCTCAGTTTCCTTGGCTTGAGACTCAGTTTCACAAGATTGAGCAAAAGGTTTCTAGACAGCATAGCTTGCCTATCGTCCAGTGTTTGATATAGTCGTGAACATTAGGCCTGAGAAAAAACGGATTTTGTAAATAGAAACGATGATTCCAATCTTTTGACTTAGAAATCAAGTTGACAAGGCAGCATCCTTCGCCGGTCCTTGTAAGCAACACTATCGCTTTTTCATACCTGATTTAATCGGTACGTCCGAAAGGTAACTTTATATTATACGATTTATAAAAGTCTACGGTGTCTTTCTTGGCATTTTATAATAACACATGTCGAAACGCAGTATAACTACACTGATTTTTTATTCAGATTTCTCATTTCAGTCGACAATAAACGAGCACCCGTGTCAGTTACAGATATGATGATCAGCCCATAATTACACTGCTCTTGTACTAATACTTATTTCTTATTATTAAGAATAGCTTAGTTGGAGATTACGTCATGAAGAACACACTTTGGCATATAAAGTTGTCGATTAAAGATTGTACTCTAACGTGTTCGCTCATTGTGGATTAAACCTGTATCCCCATTAGGACAAATACAATGTATGCTAATGGTAAAATTCTGTTGAATCTAGTAAACTTTGACATCTGAACTTAGTTACCGGAAGTTGAGGTGCTACCTCTAAAGCCTAGAGCAAGTGATTGTCTCAAAATGTAACACAAACAAAAAGCACGAATGGATACCCAGCTAATTTTTCTATTGAAATTGCAAAAAACTGATTTCCTTAACTCCAGCCGGCTAATTTTGTCCAACATGGTACACGGCAAAACATGTTCCCTTGCGGCATATCCCTACTCTACTTCGTAGAAATTTCCATAATCTGGCTCTATTAGAAGATAATTGAGTATTTTTTTACAACTATTATTATTTTTCAACAGAAAATCGGACGAGGCAAAATCGGATTGGGTGATAGCTAGTTACTTACAGCCAATTATTTTACTCTAAAAAAATTTTACTCTAAAAAAAAAAGAATCTTACTCACACGTACATATACTAATTTTCTGAATCGAAATAGTCGTTATCTTACGGCCAGATATTTTCTTACGCAGATATTTTTAGGTCATCGTCAAATTTGAAGCCACACACGAAACGTTCTGTGCACGCAGCTGTTTGAGGGTTTATCGTTCTGGATAAAAAGGTTTAGCTTACGGACCTTGAACGCTACAGGATTACTGGGTTTGTTGGTCTCCTTGTCTACATGACGAAGAAAAACGGAACTGCTTCGGTTACGATGTAGCTACCACTCAGTAGGAAGGTATCGTACACAGGATATATATGTCATAAAAGTAAATGCGCCAAGAGCGCTCTTTGACAGATTACAAGGGAACCTGTCCTATTTATAACAGTCGCTGGGGGACCCAGAAGCGACGATCCATCAGGCATCCGTAGCAGGCATTGCTAGGAAATAACTGAGAGAGTAACCAGCTGGCCTTTTATCACGTCCATAGTTCTTCTGTAGCTATACTGAAATATGGGGAGGAACATGACATAAAATATCAATAGTGTATCCTGATTTGAATATACTACCTACGATAGCTGGGAGTAGGTTTTTAAGACGAAGCGTTAATTTGCGCACTTGTCTCTAGGCGGTCAATTATAATGAAATTATTCAGTTCTTAGTGACTTATCTCTGAATGAGGTATAGTCAAACTGCAGTACGTGTGCGTAGTAAGTCTTCGCAAGGTATTTTTTCTCTAAATCATCAGCCACCATCACAAAAGCTAGAACGCCAAAGTCTCGTTTTCATATCTTCTTTGAAATGGTCTTGGAAGAGCTCCCCAGAAATACTCATTATGTACCAAGCAAGCGTTTCGAAATTGGCCGCCATATGTTTGTGTTTTCCGTAGAGTGGGGAATAAAAAATACAACACTGAGCCATGTTTTTAGCATATTGACTCGAAAAATTAGGTTACTGCCTACGTATTCCTCAAGGCTTCGCCGGTCTGGTCTGGTCTGTCGATTATGTTTCCAATAAGTACGCTCATTGATTTTCATGTACAACATTTTAATATCTAGCTGCATTGATCATTTGTACATTATTTGCCAATGGCGTATCAGGACACTATTGCTTTGCCCAATTAAGTAACTGACCTGCCTTTACGCGATTACGTTGGCCCACTGGACACCCTCATACGAAATTACCCAGCGTTCATTACCTTACATACAATTATGCTCCTATCCTGGATATTCGTCACAACGATCGACTGCTAAAGACGAGCTATACTCTATATATGTACAGAATGCTATATATAAACAATCCGGTAACTAATATAAACTCTATCAGTAGTATTTTCATCATTGCTAATGGCATATACTAGCTATTTTATGGTATCACGCTGGTCATCGATTTATAGAAAACAATGGTTCGGACACTACAGCTGTTCTAATTTTGTTCATTAACCAGTGGAACATCTGCATTTTTATGCGCATTTCGAATTTTCGATGAAATAAGTTTTTAACGCTCTAAGAATAATGACGACCAGCGGACAAATTCAAAACGTGTAAGATCTTACAAGGTACTTCTAAGATGTGCTTTCTCACAACTGGTCACAATACCTGCGCTGTCATAGATGGCTAGGTCCTTCGACTGCAAAAAACTAAGCGAGACTTTTATAAATATACTTGCTACTGAATTCATTGGAGACTACAAGGCTTTTTCTGCCCGCTAGTTATAAACCATGTTCGTTTAATTGTGGCAATGTTGTTGTCTGTGCCTGGCTTACAAATGTGCTTGGGCCGACCGCGACCCAACGAGACCACAGCTCACTTTGGGGACCATAATTGTTTTGGCATAAAATTATATTCCTCTTTAAAAGTGGTTTTCATAGAGAAGCGTAGCGTATCTTAATGCGATTACAAATGAAATAGTGCTTGGTAGCACCTGTCGCTCAAATCCGTCTAACGTCACATAGTTTATCAAAGGGTCTCTGCAGAGCTTAACTTCTCAAGTATTTATATATTTATATACTTCTCAAGTATTTACTGTGTATATTTACTGATACTGTCTCTGCATTTGGCCAAAAGATCAGCAATGTATACTGTGTTCACAAATGCATTTCCACAATTATATGGCGAAGGTAACTTGAGCGTTGTGATGTGAGACTCACTTTGTTATCCTCAAAAGTGACAAGCATCTTTGAAACGGCAATATATATACATGTATATTGTGTTTATGAGTCCGATACCTGAAAATAGTCGTCGACTAGGAAACGTCAAAGATTGCATGAAAAACAATGTCACGGTATAAATTTTATTGTATCTCTTTCCTCATGATACGTCTTTTGTAGATCCAGAACAGCTTTTTTTTGTTATGTTGGCACAAACAAGGGTAATGACGTTATGAAAGCCCTAAATGGGCGTGTGCCTCATAAACCTCGAGCGGTGGACTGCGGCTTTTCTAATCAATGCATAAAAAAAAATCATAATTAATTTAAATTGTCTGGAAGTTGATATTTTCTTAGAGGTATTAGCGAATTTTTCTGTCTTCTTTTTCGTGCTTCCCCCTTTGATATTTGTATTAATCGTTATCAGTACCAGTAGTTTTTGTCTATATCAGTTGTCTCTTATTGTTCTATCATTAGTTTCATAGAAATTTCGGTAAAACTTTTAGGTAAGTGTTCGTTTGGCGTAGTGCTTCTATATAGTGACTGGACGCCAGCGGTGCCCTTAAGAGCCGCCAGCGGCTCTTAACCTCTTAAACGTCTCCATAGGGTTAGAATTAATCTGCATTTGTTTACAGGTTGTCGCATTAAATAAAACTATAGCATATAAAAAATACAACGATGTGAAAGGCACACAAATCGTTGTACGGAAATCTGGAAATTCATCTTCATTTTCAAGAGCTTAGCGATTTCGAGTTGGCCTAGTTCGACGCTTAGAATGTAGGCTAACGTAAATAGGCAATTTTTACCAAACGCTATAAACATTCATGCTAGATACAAAGGAAAGTTGAAAAGAAAAAATGTTCAATATAGTTTTGTCATGTACACATGTCTCCAAAATACATTTTTCACAGTCGGAACCAATTTAAGTGAATTATAATAGCCACAAAATGGGTGCAGAGGCCTTTTTCGATCTAAGTCTGTTCAGAGGATCCACAAAAGGAGAGGATGTTTAGATTTTAGTTTTTGTTTTTAGACTTCGATCTGATCTAGAGATTTGTTTTAATATGCTGACCTAATTCAGAAGCTCGATTTGGGTAACTGCATATAGCAAACCTAGTTCGTTCTATCTAATTCTTGTACTCAAGGGTACTGTAAAGAGCTGGACGTCTTTTTCTCCCTCTGGATTCGTCATGACGATAATAAGGCTACTGTTTGATAAATCTAAAGAACTTAGGATATACTCATTTTTTTTAGTATGAATTAATGTTTATATACAATATTCAGAAAGGCGCAGGCGAATAGTTAAAAAAAAAATTACAAGATACGTAAATCTCTTTCACTGACTCGGTGTCTTGAAAGGAGGGTCTTTTCGTTTCGGCAAACGACAAAAACGCCGACGTACTCACAATACAATTTGATTCACTATGCAACTTCAATTTTACTCGAACGTTTGACGCTTTCAGTGAACTGGAGGTCGTTTAACTTGAGCTTTAATGAGAAGTTTCAACGAAAAACACCCAGCATGTATGCGCGCTACTAAGTTAATAGCTGTTAGCCAGCTGATTTGGCATCAAACTGGTCGCAGCAGAGTTCCTTTTCTGCATCGCCAGTTTATCATACAACAGTATAAACGACATCACCGTTTAATAAGGGATCGTTTTGTACATACAATGCGTCCTCGGCCCTGCGATGGCAACGACAAACACAGCCTCCATTACAACGACACTGCAGTTAACATATCAAAGGCGTCGACTCTCAAGATTGAATATGCAGCATCTAGAAACAAAGTTATTGTCGGTGTAACAGAATTCCTCGATTGGAAGCGTTACGGTGTCGCAAGTTGGTTGGGCTGCTGGCGGGCGCCGGCAGCCCACTTGGGCACAGCAAACCCATTGACATCTGCGTTTGGGCAATGGCAACGAAGTTATGGAAGAATTGTGTGCCTGTCTCAATTCATACAGACAGTAGAACCGTTATTGTGGGGCGGAGGTCGGCCGAGTCCGGTTCGGGGCAGGTTCTAGCGACGACTTCGAAGTGAGTTTTCAAAAGCAGTGCAATTAGGAATGAAGCTTCAGTTATTCTTACCGCTCATAATTCGAATGCTAAAAGCTTTTTCCTTTTACCTTTAAGCTCCACTAGAAACTGAGGGTTTTGCTGAACCAATTCGATAGTTCGAAGTGACGATACCCCATCGGGGTTTTGCACTCAGTTCAGTTACTGCTTGACACTTTTTTAATTAGCGTACTTGTTTTTTGGAAAAGTCAATTTCGGGAGTGTATCGGAAATTTAAATTTAGTTTTCAAGGTTGATGGTGAATATATACATGCATAGATATCAGTCTTTCGACTCTAAGTCAACGCAGAATGATAAACTTGAATTTGCATCTATACAAAATAGGGTAGCTTTTATAAAGCGGCATGGAGCATCTTGTGTTCAATATTAAATAAAAATAATAATTTTATCATTAAAATAGAACAGTTAGATGGAGAGCAGAAAATGCATGTTGTTAGACGTACGGCGGCGGTAAGATATTATACGCGAAGATGTAGTAGAAATCGCAGATGGAGATCGAAAAATAAGATCCCTGATTCTGACGACTTGATTTACTGATTCTACCGGATTTACGTGTAAGCAAAATATAGCTGTCGTCATAATTTATATTGATTTATCACCTTTTATTAGGTGTCACTACGGTACACACGTAACATGGCAGTAAATACAAATGTGTGAAACGTACCTCTGAAGATGTTTTAAATGCATCAATGGGCTGCGCTGTAGTAACATTAATAATACCAGAGAGCGATTTAAAAATCACGTAAAATACGACATTATGAACGATTAATTGAGTTTTCGTGTCCGACTCTCAGGTCGTAGTATCCTTTTTGTCTTGCGGGTGGCTAACGCGATACTCCCTCTGGTAATTTTAATTTGCTCGCTACAGAGCCTTCGATGTCCTATGTTATATTCTAGTACTATGTTGCATTATTTTTTAGCCTATTTCACATTTGGATAGTATACTTGTACGCTGCGTTCAAAGCGTCGACGTTAAACACTTACCGCTCAGTAGTTGTGAGATACTGACCCAGATGTGCCTCTCGTACAAATACGTATTGTTTTTTTTAGGTTATGTAGCTTGTTCATCGATTTACTTCCAAGGGTTGCCATCAGTGTTAATGTACCCATAGGATATCGCCGACTTTCTAATTCTGCCAAGGCATCTGAGCTTGCTTTGGGCGCTCGGCCTTTCGCTATGAGAACGTTACTTTGATGTCTGTTATCCTAATCTTAATGAAACTCTTATATTTCTTTAATACTTTTAGTTTCTTTCCAACACTTTTCTGACAGTCTTGACATTGTAATCATCGCGTTCTGTAGGTAAATTTAGGTTAGGTGCAGCGTATAGACAGCCGCTAAACATTGCTTCAGATGGCTAGCTTCTCGCAAGAACCGGAGCATGTCTCCCTGCGATGCCACTTCACCTGTCTTCAAGCTTAGTAGGCAAACACATTACCACTGCACATCGCGAGGATTCCCGCACACTTCCCTGCATACCCTAAACCTGCTACATGTCCGCAGCGCCAATGAGACACTTAGGCAACCGACCTTTTATATGTATCAAATGGCAGTTGAAAGCTGTGCCTGCTTGCCTTTGCTGTTCAAAAGGGCATTGACATTCGAGCAAGTGTACACGACTAAGGCTAGATTGTGTGTGGGCATGCAACCAGGTGCCTTAGACCCTATTTTTCGATGAGATTCCAGCGCTAAGCGATGAATCCTCCTTTTAGGTTGTTTTCCTTTGGCGCGAATAAGACCGGTGATATCGGCAATTCCTTTGTTATTTCGAGTTTTTCAGACGTACATTTTCAGTACCATGACATCAAACCAATATTATTAAATGACATGAATCTTAGCATTACGATCCATTTGGAGTCTATCCTATATTTATTCATACGGTCCCATACTAGTCTCTTCCAATAACCCTGCCGCATGCTTTTCTAATGTTTAGGAAAACGCACACTGGGCTGTTACCTGGGTTACCAGCCGTCACTGTTATCAACTTCAGCATAAAGATATTGCCGTCCATTTGCTTGTTTATCTTCACTCAAGTGGCATTTTCAAGTTTAGCCATATCGGATCGCTTGTTTTCTTAAGCTTAACCAAAAGACGTTATCTCATAAGAAGAGATTCTTGAAATATTATTTAACCGTCGTATTTAATAGATAACATATACGTCCAATGTTTTTCTTTGTGATAGTTGTCGTAAGACACTGTCCCAAATAGTTTCCAACTAGAAATTGCAGCTTCGGTACTCTCACACGAGATTTTGCGCTCAAAATAGGATTTGGTGGTAAAATTTTTTCGCAGTGGACAAAACGTTCTAGCGGTCGTAGTTATGACGGCTGAAATCGGCTAATGATATATTGCAAAGTGACGCTCAGTAAGAAGCTTGAGTACATATGGGCTAGTTAAATATGGACAGGTAAATATAGCAAGGCGCGACCTATTTGACGAAAGCAATTTCAGTGTCTCTAGTTCAATCGGGGAGTGTCAATCGTTAAAACTACATAGGTATGTATTCAAGTTGCTTACAGATACAAAAAAATGTATGCATATGGTTACAGAATACGAAAAAAAAAACATTCAAAGGTAACAAAAATGGATTCGTAGACAGCAATTGATTGAATAGTCGCAGACATCAAGACAAGAGCTTCAGGTCAGAAAGTAGCTGGCACCAAACGGAAGCTACCTTCAAGAAGTAGTACATGGAAATTTTCAACACGAAATCAAGAAGACTCGATATGATATAAACAGGTTGTTGAACAATTACCGATGCTTCGAAGTCTCAGTGTAAAAAAAAAGCTATGGCTACGCTCGGTATGACATGCTTAGTTATCTTGAGTCAGGGGGTCGGGTAGTCATGATATTCATTTCAATCGTCCAATAATAAGCAGGGTTTTTAGTTTCAGCCCTGTTTAAATAACTAGCTCTTAATGGGGTCGTATCGTTATTAGCTCAAAATTACCGGCGTTCTTATGGAGCATATACACGAACCTTAAAATTACCCTAAAAACGATTTAAATCATTCTAGCCATTTTGACTAGCATTATTTATTAGTCACGCGACAATCCAGAAGCACTTATCGGCAAAATGTATTAGCTGGTTGAATAGCGATGTGTCGGAAGATGTTAGTAACAGCGACCGTAGTGTTGGCGTAAGAGGGGGGCGTTACCATGGTGAGAACATCATACATAGTATCAAGAAGATGAATGTCATATTAGAGGGAAATGATATTATAGATTTTTATGATTTAAACAACGCTGTACTGTAAGCACGTATTTTTAGCATCTTCTCTTTCACTGCTTTTGAATACGTCGAATTAACCGAGTCATGAAATGTTTAAGTTATTAATTGCCATGTAAAGCTTTTGACAACTTACTTGGCCTAGACTAGAAGACGTTTTGTCTGCTCTAGGTGATTTCTGATTTGGCTGTCCGGCAAACCTAATGAATCCTTGAGCCTACATTTTAGGCCTCTAGCGTGAGCGGCTGGAGATTTGTTGCACTCATTCCTATGGGTACAAGAGATAATTACTGAACAAACTTAAACTTATTCGATTGACCTATCTTCAAATATTATAAATATTGAAAGCGTAAGACTTAAGTAAGTTTTACCGCACATGACTAACACTGATCAACAGTCAACCTCACGACGAGACTTCATGATGAAAACGTGTACGCAGAGCTTGACGGAAAACACCATTTTTTTCACTATATCTACTGCCGATTAGATCGTTCATTATCGCTGGACGTAATTAGAGCCTTGAAGGAAGTATTTTGCAATACAAGTTTGAAGAATTTCTCTAAATGGTCCTCAAAATGGTCGTAACCTATTTCCATAGCATTGACGTCATTACCTACATGACACAAACATATGTTGGTTTAGAATGGCAATCGAAGGCTAACTTCATCGATTTATCATTGAGCCATGCAGACTACGGACTAGGAATTTCGGGGACAGTTAGACAGAAATAATACGGTCGACAAAGTTAATGCACCTTACATTTGACATTCAAGTTCTTACTCTGAATAAGTATTGCATTTGAAACCCGACGCTGATTCTTTATATATTTTCCCGTATGTGCCAATTTCGACGGCATGGATAATTTGACGCTTGTCTGTTCGAGGCGATTCTTTGGGTGAACGGCGTAAGCGGCTTATGCCCAGCGAACCTGTCAGAGGAAATGTCAGAGTGAAGCAGAGGTTGCTTACTCCGAACGGCGTAAATACACATACAAACTATCATACACAGATCAATGTCCAAGCTGAGTGACGGATACAGAAAGTGATTGGCATTAACCTGTCGCGTTTTTGAGTCATTATTGAGTATAATCCAATCGTAGCATGAATGCGCGGCTTGAGTTAACGTGTACGCCCAGCATGACATCGCTCAATTTCTGGTCCCTTCGATCGTGTAAGGTCTTATAACGTTTGTTTGATTCGTTTACGTCTTCCATAGGAAGCCGGGGTCTGTTCAGGACGCTTCTGCACTTCGGGACAGCGCCGGCGCTGTGCCATATTATCAGCCATCAAACTGACGTTTATCGCCCAATACCTCGCTTTAACCCATTATTCTGTAGTTCCTTTTCAGGAAGTGCGTTCCCCTTTTTATGCTTTTCAAAATATAAAGACAGTTTCCTTACTTTTTTTCCCTATTGTTTTGTATGTCGGATCTCCATGCGTTTGGCTTCTTTTGGTTGTTGTTAAATGAACAACGTCAATAATAGGTTGTATAGCACTACGTTGTAAGGAAGGTGGAAACAAGTGTTTCGGACAGCTGGGGTAGCTTGGTGCCCGGGCTGGTATCACGTAATAACGACCAGTAATGACGAGAACCAAAAGTGCTACTGACAATTGCTAGTTACGGGCTAAGGCGAGAAAATACGGCAGTGAAATCGGCAGCAGTAAAAGAAACGCCATTGTCAGACGCGACGGTAACGATCGCAATGGTCGCAGTTACGTCACACGATCTATAGACTCCATCTTTGTTTTCTCTATTTTCCTCGTTTTTCGTTTGCTGCCGATGTTGCTTTTCTTAAAACTGACTTCCCTGTACTTCTACCGTATCCATAATTTGTTCTTTTGTCATTGCACAGTTATATGAGCCTTGTGCTATAGTTTGTGCCACGCCTACTTGTGTCTTACCGTCGGCTTTCATCGCCATCATTTGACTGTTTCGCTCTTTCGTGTTCGTGGTCGCAAATGTACCTCCTCCATTGTTACAGTAGCAATAACCGCTGCTTCAAATGCATCAATATCTTTTAGTCTTCTAGCTTTCGTAGTGGTGATATCTATATTTATATATCACCATTACATATTGCAGTCCCAAGACGATCCGGTTTGCCATGAGTCAGACTTGGTCCTGCTGACAGGATTGACTCCAACTAGGAGTAGGCGGTAGTAAATACATTGAGGTTTACTTATCTGTCGCCTGAGTGCCTGCTAGGGCCATCCTTCTTCGTTAAATGAACGTGCCTCTTTGGCCTCCGCAAGCAACGAGACAACTAGATGTAGGACGGAAGGGAAGAACAGACGAGGAGTGACGGCAGAACAGAGCCATCAGCAGATTTTTACCGAAAGCCACATACCAGCTGGAGAGTCAACAATGCCACAATTGACGTCGACTGCTGCTGTCGATAGTGCCGAAGAAAGCGCTAGCAGACGGCCAAGGCAGAGGAACTCTAGTGTCCTTCGCCTTTAACTTTGTTTAACCTTGCCTATACACCTGACCAACTTGATCGCGCGCCAACCCACCCGCCCGAGGGGAATAGGCCTGCTCGCCTTGAGTTGAGTCAACGACACGGAGGACCACTGCACTGGGGGCAGCTGGGCTGCAAGCCTGTAGCCTGTCATGCTTCGAGCGCATTAGGACATTTCGTTTCGGTGTTCCGAATACTATTTCATTCCTTGTATGAACCTACTGGGCGGGTTGAATGTTGTTCACCACGACCACGAGGACACCCGGTAACGGTTATCTTTCATGGGCCTACTGTCGTGCTATAACCTAGCTGCTTTAGTTTTTTTAAGTTAGCTTTTTAAGTTACCTACTGAAATGCTCACTGTACGTTAGAACACAACATGGCTCCACATCAACGTCGTGCACTAGAAACTGAACCCAAAGATGGTAGACTTATTAGTTTCAGGGTAGATTGGACAGTTTACATGACGATATAGATATGAAATACGGATGATTTCAGCAACACAAAAAGAACATTTTGCAACTCATTTAGCCAGACGAAAGAAATATTTGCGGTAGATAGATTCCGTCTATATAAGTAGATTTAGAAGCAAATATATTTCCCATGAAAAAGTTACCGGAAAGTGTTGAGTAAGTGCTCTAGATATGCTTAGGCGTTTGCGGTGAGCTGAAACGAGGCAGCAGAACCTTTTCATTCGAGGCCAGTCCCACAGTCTTTTAACATTATGTCTTTTTCATTGCTTCCGATTGATTCTAGGACCACAGATAAAAGTAATGGTCCAATTCAAATGTTAATGGCTCGCTTGGCATTTAGTGTGTCTACGGCTCAGTTTGTTATTTCATTCATTTTTAGTCTACTTATTGTGAAATAAGCTAGAGCAATGAACTTTAAGGAATTGAGGATATAAAGGTAAAGGACCAATGCTATGGGGATTAATTCAATGTAGAACACATATAGTGGCATCGAGCTTTATTTGATGCGCTGAATTCTAGCATCTTGGTCAAAAAGATTGCAACCAGTTATACGTGGGAGATTGACATGCGTCAAGGGGACGCGTGGAGCTAGTGGAAGTAAATACCACTAAGTCCAATCTAGAGAGCTCCGAGCCCTTTAGAGGGAACTAAATCATAATTTCATTGCTTATCAAGTTAGAAAGAGTGACGATTGCCCCCCTTAGACGTCAATATATGCCGAAGAATAACGATAAGCACAGTTGCTTATGCCGTCTATAATACCGCATGTGTGACAGCAACGTTATACATCGATTGTGTTACCTGGGCCAATTCTATATCATATTCAGAAACTTAAGAAAACCGCGCAACGCACCATTGAGACTTTTTAGGAAATAGTAGATTTAGCATCTATTTTTTGCACGTACTTCTTTGGGTTACCATATTTGCTTGTATAAACGAACGTCAAGGGACACGTTTAGGACAAACGCGTTATTAAATTGCGCTTTCTGGTCATGTTCTTTTGGTAGGTTCTCTATTGGATTATTCATATTGCTTGATGGTGCAAAAGCTGGCGCACCTTAAGTCCGTTCACAGGATCTGAATAGTCTGTAGTATATGTTGAACTCGCTGAAGTACCCTGCTCGGCCTGCCTGATTGGGTTGTTTCCTCCATTAACCCTTATACGTTATCTAGCCGTGAAATAGCCTCACCGTACCCATGAAAGATAGGCTAAAATATTGAAGTTGTCTGAAAGAAATTTTCCGACGGCTATGTAATAAAAAAACGCAACGTAAAAAGGAGGGTGATAGTAAAGTCCCTGCCACTGTATACGCTACCGAAATCGATTTTTTATTACACCTCAGAAGGCGTACAAGCGTACAGACAGAAAAACGGTTAGAAACAAGTACCTTGTAGTCCTCTTGGAAACTATGTCGCTTGACAACAACAGCATCGCTATAATCCTGTTAAAATGATCCAGATAGTGTTGTGCCGATTGAAGCTTTAGCTAATGATCAATAAGTAATTTGCCCGATTGATTACATAATAATGTTGCCACACGACTAACAAAATAACGTAAGTTGATATAACCCACAATTAGAGTTTAGAAGTATCGTTACTCGTTTATGCGCGTACAATCACGTGCGGTAGAAAAATACGTGGCATATGCTTCGGTAGAACTGATCTATCATTTTTCTTCGAATAGCTAGCTCTTCGCTAGTGATTGTTAGCATGTCACTTATGTACACTGTACATTTCATCTGATACCTACATATTAAAGAAAAGTTTGCCCAATATTTTTTGTGTTCTTGCAATCATCTGTGGAATAAAGTTTAGTTTACGAAACCCAAACGCTTGTTACGCGAACCTCAGGAACGTATCTGTCTTTTATCAAACATGTACATCTGCCATGTTTTATTTATTTATTTAATTCGACTCGAAAATTTTCGATGTACAGAACAATCAGGGGGCAAGAGAATCCCTCAACAAAATTGCTGAGGGATTCTCTTGCTTGAACGTCCTCATCTAGATTGGTTTTAGCGGCTTCAGACTATCATTCATATTTCCAAATGAGAAAGCCCTGCTATACCAAAACTTCGAAAATAATTGCAATACGGACGTAAAGGTTTAGGCTGATAAAATCATTTCCACGTGAATGGGGAACTAGATTCGAAAAATCGCTTCAATATTGAGGCACGTGGCTGTCTAGAAAGGAAACTTGCTGAAGCATCCAAGGAAAAACTGTTTAGGAACGAGGACAGACTGGCAGACAGAGAGACAGAACGGCAGGTGGATTAAAAAGGAAGGAGGTCTGCACTGCTGAAGCTATATCAGACTACTCTCTCTCTCTGACTTTTTGATATACTCTCAAAACGGTAGACGGCTGTCATAATGATGAGCGCAATTAAGGCACTCTGATAAGGCGTCGAAGTTTGCTGCGTCATTTTTGCTTTCACAGCGGAACCTTCGCCAGTTCATCTGTTCCTCGCCGACGCTAAGAAATATATTCGCTACGCTGCTGTGCAGGCTAAAGGAAACATGACGTCACGGACTTGACAACAGCTGAAATCTGTTCCTGGGGGACCTAATGGTTGATTATTTTTTCGCGTCTGTTCGGCACTACCACTTTAGTGTTAAAATAATAATAACGATAAAGGTTTTAAAAAAAATAGAGAGATGGGGAAGCGTTCTTTTTAATCAGTCGTTCCTATCGCAAGAAAACGAAGACTAATAATCAGCGCATCTAATCCGAGTCACCTATTTATCCCCGTTTGTACTGCAAACATATTTCGCATTGCAGGACTAAAGAGTACCCACCTGCCGAAGGTCTGCGCTCAGTTTAAGATTCAGAGGTTCCTGTTCTTTTGCTCTTAAAATAGGCGAGTACACTCGTCGAAAGCAGTTAACGCTAGGTCATCTTTACCATTAAAATATACTTTATTTAGTCACAATTGGGGGCTTTCGACAAGCGACGAATCCCCGCAAGTAATGACGAGTTGGATATTCGCAACACAGATCGCATGTCTAATACGATTGCAAACATTGCACGGTATATATCATCCTCCTAGGTATAAATCGTGGACGAAGTATGAAAAAAGTTTTGTGTTTGATAAATATACCTGTAATTCGCCTAATATAAACACATAGATATGTGAATGTATCGAAGTCGGTAATATGTGTAAAAAAAACCGCGTAACCAGCAAAGCTAACCATCAGCGCAGCTTAACTGTAAGCGAAAAAGTAATCCATATAGAAAATCATCTACGTAACTGGTTTCAGCATGTACGTATTTGCATAAGTAGCGGCAGTTCTTCTTCCCGACCTGTTATAGCCCACCGGTAGATGATCAGGCTCTCAGTAGCTATCGCAGTAATGCAGTCTTCTACGAGAGCTTAATTATATGCGCAAACTACCTGTCCCACTGGCCATAAGAGCATTTATTTTACAGAAGGTCGGATGTGCCCTGATTGTTTTCTCCGTTAGTGGCACGTGCTGTACGTAGATAGTTCCGAGTCACCGAATCCGATAAAGATCTTGCTTTGCACCTCGTTCATAAAGCTATTTTTATTATAAAATCGCTAGTGGTGAGGCCATAATATAGTCGTAGCTATACGCCATTTTTGTAATTTCAGCAAGTACAATGGTCTGTAATTAATCACTGGATTGCGCAAGATAGCTTAAATGATGCAGTTTAAGTGTTTAAATGTCTCGTTATATCACCACATGAAATAGCATAAAATACTCATCTCTTGTCATATGCTTAAAGGGACGTACTATAGTAAGATTTCCTTTTTGTTGCCTCTTAAGGAAAGCTTTACCGTTAATAGCACCGACTTTAGTCGATAGTACCACAAGGAAAACCATAACGGAATTAGCATTTAGGGTCATCCTGCGTTCTTCTTCGTTTGTTTTACTTCCTCCTCTTCCTCTTCCTCTTCTTCCTCCTCCTCCTGCTCCTGTTCCTCCTCCTCCTCCTCCT